>NC_063205.1:5610975-5798475 GCF_017589495.1 Alosa alosa
ATAGTTGCAGTTTAGAGAGCGTATTTAACAGCAGATGAGACTATCCCACTGTACTGTAACGCAGTAGTAGACAGAGCAGCGCTACTAGAGAAGTGGATGCAGCCTGACGTCAGATAGGAAACAGCACAACAAGCCTGCCAGCCACAGGAGGAGGAGAAGGAGGGAGCTTGGGAGAGAAAGAGAGACACATCCTGCAGCAGGATCTTAGGCCATCAGTGATGAGAGCTGAGCTTTGGGCTAATCAAGAGATCGCCCACCGAGAGGGCAATTTAATCCAATTACCTCATTAACTCTGAAACATAATGAGGGAGAGACAAGCTGATGCTAGTCTGCCCGCTGCCACGTGTGTGTGTGTGTGTGTGTGTGTATGAATGACTGAGAGGTTAGACAGTTAGAAGATTGTGAAATTACGTTATAAAGTCATCATGTCATTATGAAATTAGTGTTAATTGTGGTGTGATGGATTGAGTGTGGGCTCCCTCCGTGTTCCCCGTAGCTGAACACTACACTCATTTCTATCAGGGTGGCATATTCTACCTGCCAACATATAATGTGTTTGTTTGCTATTCTGCCTCTCCCATTTAGCAATAAATACATGGGCAATGAGCCACGCAGAAAATATGCATAGGCAAAAGCAAATATAGAATTTCATTTTGGGATACACCAACTGTATTAATGTCTGCATGCAAGTGTGTGTTACATAGATTTATGTGCACATTATGTTTGCTCAGACTTCTCAGATGTTTAGTATAGGGTTTGCTTGCGGGTGGTTGGTGGATGGGGATGTGTGATGGTTTCTGCACTTATCTGTGCAGTGGTATCTGTATCTTCAGTGACTTCTGTATTTATTGTTCACAAAAGATAGGCAGTAGAAATGAAAGAAAAGCAGATGGGCCAATCAGCGGGCAGTACCAGGTTCTGTGTCATGTCCACAGCGATGACGGCCACCTCCTCATTGTACTCGCAGATCATCTTCTGGATGACGTTGGTGAGGTCATCGTTCTCCGTTTCCTTGATGACGTGAAGTAGCTCCCGCATCACTGGCCGGATGTAAGGCCGAATGTAGACCTTTGCTGAAGAGAAAAAGAGAAGATGCTGGGATAAGTAGTACATCAAAGCAAATCAATAGTTCTTAATAAAAATAGGATTACATTTTATTTTCCTCCAATATGCAATTTGTTTTCTTCCAATATGCAATATAAACTAATTAGACAACAATGTCAACATTAGAAACATTTTTAAAGCAGTTGTTGATTCTTGACATCCATTGACAATAAGTTATTTGTGTTGTTAAACATCTGTTCAGAATAGCCTTCCTCTCTGCCTCCTAACCCATTCCACTGCCTCAGAACTGTTTTTATCTCGTTTCTTCATTTGATCTTATTTTAATTTTATTTTCTTACAATGTCTTCCTACCACTTTATCCTGTGTGTGTGTGTGTGTGTAGTCTTATATTTTGGTGTGCAGTGTCCTCTGTGTGTGTGTATTCTCGTTCTCTGGTGTGCAGTATCCTCGGTGTCTGTGCCTCTGTCTGTATGTAGTGTGTGTGTGTGTGTGTGTGTGTATTCTCGTTCTCTGGTGAGCAGTGCCCTCTGTGTGTGTGTGTATTCTCGTTCTCTGGTGTGCAGTGTCCTCTGTGTCTGTGCCTCTGTCTGTATGTAGTGTGTAGCGTCTTCATTGTACAATGCTGTCTGTGTTTGTAATGTCTGTCTGTATGTACTGTTTAACATCCTTAACATTTTAATTGTACAATGTCTTCTGTGTTTGTAATGTCTGTCTGTATGTACTGTTTAACATCCTTAACCTTTTAATTGTACAGTGTCCTTGGGTGACTTAAAAGGTGCTTATAAATAAAATGTATTATTATTATTATTATTATTATTATTATTATTATTATTATTAGGCATCTAGTTGGAATGAGAGGTGTGTTTATTGGTCCTTCATATGACTATATGCCATGAAAATAAATTAAAAGATGACACCAGTTCTAGTTGCTAATAAAACCATGCTTCAGACAACAGTGGCATCCTACTACACATCCCCACTAAAATGAACTCTAATTCCACAGAGGAACGGGCAACATCAAGGGTGGTGTATACACTTGCAGACCTTGTTCTTGGTTGCTGACAAGAGTCTGTAGAGCAATGGCCGCCTCCACCTTGACTGGCATCTCTTTATCTGCGATCAGGTCTTGCTTAACCAGCTCTACGGCGTTCCTCAGGACCAGTTCATCATGGAACTTCAGGGGGCTGAAGGAATGCAGAACCCAGCAGGACTGAAAAAAAGAGCCACAAGGAATCATTATAAATGTTCCTACTGCTAGAAAACTTTTTGTTGAAAGTTGTGTCCAACTAACCAAACCATACAAAAATATTTAACAATTGAACAAAAACACATAATTACGGAGCTTCAAAAATAATATGTACAATGTGAAAACAAAGAACAGTACACCAGTGCACCAGCATCCCCCAGAAACACAGAACATTAGTGCAATCCCAAGTGCAGCAGCACATAAATCCAATCCCTCGGTGTAATACTTTTACAGTTGCACCCCCTAGTGGTCTGAAGTGAAATGGGCTCCAGAAGGGGGAAACAGAACTCACTGTAAACTCACATTTAGTGAACGCAGAGCCCAACAGGACTGTGGGCCAAAAAAGGAGCTGGGATCAACATAAACACAAACACACACACACACACACACACAATAAAAAAAATATGCTCTCTACTTACCCTGGCTCGCAGGTAGCCGAGGTTTGAGTTGAGCAGTGGAAACACATAGTTCTGTAACATTAGCTCCATCTGATCCCTGTACAGTCTTTTCTGTGGGAGAAAAAATATATATATAAATATGGGGAAATATATATAAATATGTGATTTGATGTGATGTGATGTGAATATATATATATGAAAATCTGGAGTTGCACTGCAGATTGGATTCTGGTCATTCTGTTACTTCTGTGGCCAGTTACCTTGAGCAAGAGTTCAGCGAGGGAGCCAATGACATGCAGGGCACCATCCTTTCTACGGGGGTCAGCACTAGGGTCCATTAAGATCTGGTGGCAGAACTCCATCATCTGGGGCAGAACCTAAACAGGACAACCAAAAACAGCCATGTCTGCATTGTCTGAGCTGCAGACCCGTTTTATGGTACGAGTCATCATCATCCTGGCAGCTATGATTATTCTGCATATCAAATAATGCGTCCCCTATAAGAAGATCTAGGCCACATTAGCATAGAACTGCAATACTGGCTGCAGCGAGTCATGGTGTGAGCAAACACTACTGCATGTACAGCAACTCACCTCTTTGCGCTTGCGGGCAGCTTTGCACAGCAGGCTTTGAGCAGCTGTTGCTGGGAACACGTGGTCGTCGTACACGTCTAAAAACAACATCAGATCAAATTTTTTAAAATCTTTTGCATAATTAATCATCATAATAGAAAACGATCCAGGCCAGTACATTTGCCACAGTAATCCTGATGAAAGCCCACTGCGTTAAGGACTAGAGAGCCAGGCGGGACTACTCACTAAATTTCATGCGGATGTACTCATAAGGGTCCTCTTGCCACAGCTTCTCATCTTCATCCTTGTAGCACATAAGTGGAAAGACCACCTCCTGGTTTATAGTCTGTGAGGACAGATGAAGCACAAGGGGAGAATAACCACTGCACATTTAGCAGGAAACCTAAATACATCTGGGGAAGCATGGAAATGCATCTGTAGGTTTTATCCAACACAATATTGAAGGCACAATCGATCGATCGATAGATCGATAAATAGATAGATAGATAGATACTTTATTGATCCCCAGGGGAAATTTAAGGTCTCAGCAGCATACAGACAACACATACACATTCTTTAACAGCAGAAAAAGTAATTAAAGTATATAATATAAAAACACAACTAAGCAATAAGGACAGTAGAAGATAAAGAATATACTAAATATACTAAAATACAAATTATACTAACTAACACTTAATCTAAATCAATTCTAAAAACAGTATCCACATAGTGGTGATTAATCAATCAGAGGCGCTTGCAATGACTGAGACAGGGACTGAGCCTGTGATTCTCTGTGCATAGTAAGGCAAGGTAAGGTGCTCTGTGTGAATGAGTGTCATGGTGATAGTGGTCATGGTGATAGTGCAAATGAGTAAGTCCAACAGTGCAACAATGCAGAAATAAAGTCTATATATCTATATATTTAACTATTTTAAGAAAAGGTATAAGTGTGGCCACAGTTCGGCTGTGGCATGGAGGGAGGGGTTATGTATTTGTGCTAATGTGCTAATATAGCATGCAAACAGTGAGGCAGAAAGACAGTGGTAAAAGTGGCTAGGTATGTTAGTATGGCTAGGCTGCCGGAGCACGGAGGCCAGGTATGAGCACCTAGATAGAGATAGATACTTTATTGATCCCCAAGGGGAAATTCAAGGTCTCAGTAGCATACAGACATCACACACAACATGCACTTACAGCAGAAAAAGTAATATACAAATAAGAAAACTCCACTGTACAAAAGAGACATTAGAAGATAAACATGATACTAAACACTAAATACTAAATATACTATATAGAACTAATCAAATATCAACATAGTGTGCTTAAGGATGATCAAGCATGACAGGGCAGGGAGCTCACCTGCATGTGTGGCTTCATCTGTTTCCAGGTGAGTGAATGAGACACACCCTGGTTCAGGTAGTTGAGGGACTGCTGCAGCACACGGGGGGCTACATACAGCTTCTGTCTGTGCTGGTCCACCACTTTCAGTAAAACCTACAAACACGCGTGGCAAAGGTGAAACACTTCCTCACAACACACTTAATACACAGTGGGTAACTGGATCACGTGCTTAGTGCTTACTTGCTGAATTCCCACCGCATACGTCTTCACGAAAAAGTCTGCAAACTCAAAGTACTCCTTTGTAACATTGCCTGGACTTCCATACCTACAATCATGTTAAAGATAAGAAGTTATGGACATTACCATACTGCATCAATGCAAACATCTCAACCAACATCACTGCATAAGTATCACTGTGGCCAGTTCTGCTGCAAAGTGATGATTCCCCAGCTAAGAGTCAGAGCTCACCTCTCAAACAACCTTGTGATGATATGTAGCGCCCACTTTTTACATTTCCACCACACCAGCTGAGGCCGGTCATCCTCATCAACCTCCAGGGTCTCCTGTCAGACAGAAAATGTGTTTTATGATACACAACACCATCTCTGACACATCATCTCTATATAAACAACCATTGCATACTCATCATATTGCATACTCTTCACCTCCCTGATTGCTCCAGCATGTATGATCAGTTTATTGTTAGAGCATGCTCAGAGGACAGCACATCCGAATGATAGCTTCAGTAAGTGGCCAGCTGCACATACATGACAATTCTCTGTTAGCAGTATCAAACAAAAGAGTCCCCCCTTCACCATCAGCAGTAATGCTGAGCTGCTGAACAGAGCCTGTGGATCGGACACAGCCTTACCGGGGGAACATCTCGATCCATGACCGCTCGGAGGATCTCCATCCACTGGGTCATGACAGTGTTGTTTATCAGCTGTAAGGGCAAGGAGTACTGCAAAGAACAGGACTCATGTCAAAGTGTGGATGAGCATATGTGCAAGTTTGCAGAATAATACTAATGCAAATAATCATGTTATATATTTCCCGTACAATTAATATCACTCACACATACAGACACACAGACACACACACAGACACACACACAGACACACACACAGACACACACACAGACACACACACAGACACACACACAGACCTGTATGAGCGCATGAAAGATCTTGAGGATCTGTTTCTGGATGAGCACAGAGAACACGGTGGCGTCGGGCAGCAGCTGGGAGATGAGCTGCTGCAGGCGCGGCAGGAAGATCTGCATGGCAGCCAGGAGTGGGTCCCTCTCCTCAGCCTTCTTGAACCTACACATTACATTACATTACATTACATTACATTACATTTGGCTGACGCATTTTTAACCAAAGCGACTAACAACATGGTAACAGATTAAGTTTTAAAGCAATTCTCTCAACAATTTTAGGACAATTTAAAAACGGTAGAGTACAGTAAGAACAAGTGCATCAGTGAGTGCTGTTTTTTTAAACAGTTGAGTGTCAGTTCAAGATGGCTGGTAAGTGCTAGTATCAGTAAGACTTGTTGTAAGTGGTGCTATGAGAGGAGATGATCTCTAATGAGCTGGGTCTTCAGGAGTTTTTTGAAAATGGAGAGGGATGTCCCTGCCCTTGTAGGAACTGGCAGTGTGTTCCACCAACGAGGAACAACAGATGAGAAAAGTTTGGATTGGCCTGAGTGTACCGGTGGTAGAGCTAGACGTCATTCGTCTGAACATTCGTACACACAACAACCACAGCATCAGGACCACCAGCATCAGCTACCCTTCTACACACATGCAATGACCAATAGCACCATGACATCAGGTGCAAGCATGTTTAGATGTATTTGGACTGTGATACATTTACTGCTTTCGAGTGGAGGTGTAGGTCAAATTCACAGAACTTGTGGTTGGTCATGCTTAAAATCACAGCCATAATACAGTAGGAACTGCAGGCCAATGTGGATACTTACTCATATGTCTTGACCAGCTGGTATAGAGCCAACAAACTGCCATACCAGCTGCCACTATTCTGTGACTGTAGATACATGCCGATCTTATCCACAATGGCGGTCCAACGCCCAGGGAAATCATGCTTGATAATAGCCCGCAGACAAACAGTCAGCTGGGCCCTGTCAATCAAAACATTAATACCATCAACGACACATGAGGACACACACACAAACACATAAAGACACTTATAGGGGGGAAAAGTCTACAAAGCATTGAAAACATGTTACATTTGCCCAACTATAATGTAAAATGTTTTCAAACACACAGTAAAGGGGGCAAACAAGCAATAGATGTATTGAAATAGGAATACAAAACACGTGCAGGGTTTAGTTTTGTTTGGGGTGGGGCTGTTTGTAGTATGTCTGCTACTTTCACTCACCGTATGGACTCAGGACACTGGATGATAGCCTCAACAACGTTGTCTCGGATCTGCTGCCGGTCATTCTCATGGATGTTGAAGGGAAAGTGCACATCGCCAGGAGCAGGCTCTCGATCTTGCCAGTACTGGCCCATCATGTTCTTCAGGTAGATGGCAGCTGCACCACAAGTATGACAATAGATACCACCTCACTTTGGTATTATATCTTAAATGAAAAGTGATGCCTTAAAGTGATGCCTTAAAGAGGTGTTTCTTAACTGGTGGGTCGGGACCCAAAAGTGGGTAGCGGAACCGTTCTGGGTGGGTTGCTGAGCTTGTGGTTAAAAAAAAAAAATCAATTTAAAATGCTATCTCATCAGATCTAATATTGGACCTGTATTTTATTAACATACTTTATTTGTAGCCAATGTCAGTCATTACCATGACAATAGACATTTATGTGACAGGTCATTTTAGACATAATTTATTGCAGAAACGCAAGAAGGCTGCAACCCTGAATATTTGAAGTAGGCTATGATATGGATTCAATTAAACTGAGGACAAAATAGGACAAAAACCCCAGTTTGTGCATTGTGGCACATGAACCATCAAAACTAAAATGCCACATGGAAAAAAGGCACCCCTGTCAAACCTGTCGAGCAGTCAACTTTGAAAGATGACATCTGGAGTAGAAGACTTCAGAAATGTAATGCCAAACATCCACATGTTCCACACAAGTAGGTCTACAGGCACTTTGGGTGTCTTACCATGTAGCTCACCATATCCGTTGGCTTGAATGCTAAAAAAATATATGGGTCACGACTAAATAAAAATATATGGGTGTGCTCTATGAACATGGGAAACTGTGGGTCCCAAAGCCAGACCAGTTAAGAAGCACTGCCTTAAAGTATATATGGGAATGCAGTGCTTCCCACAGAATTGAATTCTATTTGTGGTGGTAGGTTTCCAGAATTAACTTGAATTCAACAGTTTTTAACAAATTAGTGCAGCGTGGTTATGATGCAGATTTAAGCACAATTTAGCCAGTCGACTTTTATGCCAACAATTGCAGGATTGTTAATGTCTTCTTTAAACGTGCATGTAGGTAGATGAGATACAATGAGAGGCTGTGCAAAGGTGCACATAGCTCTACTATAAACTAATTCCATCCCATTTAAATAGTACAACATGGAAAATCATTGTGTGGTGGTCAGTGTTGATATTGTGGTGGGCCGCCACAAATAAGTCAATGTATGGGGAAACACTGGAATGTGTGTGTGTGTGTGTCTGTGTGTGTGCCAACTCTTACCTGCCTGTCTAACAGGGAACTCCACCTGCTCTGACACAATGATTTGGAGCAGCGTAGGGGCGAAATTGATAATCTTGAAAGACTAAGATAAAGATATGGGAAATTATCATATGGATCTGATACAGTACAACAATATACTGCAAGCAACTCCATCAATACAGCCTGCTAGGTGTCACAATAGGCAACTTACATTCAGTAATTTCTTAAAACAAAGAACACGGGACACATCACCACATACTCACTCACGTCAGATTTAATCTAAATACCCTGTACATTATTGGCACGTAGGACAATGGGAAATTCAACCAAGCAGTGGAATAATGGCAAGTACAAAGTTGAATATCGTCACTAAGGCTACGACAGCTTGCCAAGATTATGATGTTGCTTTATTCCTAAACTTCAATTTTCGTGGCGGTCTGAGTAGCTACTAACCTATCTATTTCGGGTAGCTGACTCTACGTTAGGGGGATGTTGTTTCTAAGAAGGTGAAGGCTGTAGCCTACCAAACGCAAACAAAACTGTCTTTTGTTGGCTATATGCGTGCCTGACTCGATGTAACGTCGCAAATATGTCCCTTTTCAAATGGGAGCGTTACACAATATGCCACTAACGTTAATAATGTCCTTCAATACTAGTGATGAAATACATAAAAGACGTAACTTCGCTTTTATCAGATCTCGAACTTGGGCCTGGAATTCCAATCAGAAGCATGGATAGACTGAAACCCCTCTTGTTCTTTGATTGGTTATTCAACCTACCCTAACACAAACAACAAAGTTGTTTTAGAGTGGTAGTTACCTGTTTGAGTTCATTTTCCGCCGCTATCCTAAGGTTAGGGTCTATCGTTCCCTTCAAAGCCTGTATAATCCTGTTAGGATCCATAGGGCCTGTGGTTAAACGAGAATTTCTATCTTTTCACAATTACATGCATTCGCTATTCAAGATTCGGCCAAGCGTCCTGACAGCCCTGCCCCATTTTACCGGCAAGCAGCAGGCGGCGGTCGTAAACCAATGTAAATAAAAACGATTTACGGTAGCCTTAAGCCACATTGTAGCACAAAGGAGGGCAACAAGGAAGCAGTAAATGTATCATAAGTGGTCGTTACAGATTATATTAATTGAAGCCAACACATTAAGTGTGTCTGATATCTATTCGATAGGCTACTGCTCTTGCGCAGCCCATTAAAGGATTTTAGCTCACCTGATTTTGATAGTTTATTTTTTTAGCTTTGGAGTGTGTGTCTCTGCTGCTGACACTGTTGATACATGTTTGCTTCTCAGCATAAACAGAAGTCGATAGGATTACCAACGTTGCTTCGAAATGAAAAGCATCTTATAGGTTCCTCACCAAAGCAGACTAGGCCTAGTTGTCTCTGGTAAAATGCAGAGGCTTTGGCAAATAGGCCACATGCGGCGAATTTGCTGCATGACATATTTAGGGCAGCTGGTATTATGCACACTGAATCAAGGGGGAGAGAAGCCACATATTTGTGAATCAGGGTCATGATGACGTGGTTTAGGTTGGCCTTTAACTTGGGGTAATGGGACCAGAGACTCATATGGAGCAAATGTGTAAAGGCATCTCCAGGGTGTCTCAACCATGTATGCTTAATAGGTTTCAAAACATCTGGGAAAGTAGTTTAACTGAAAAGGTTTTTGTTTTTGCTCAGGATCGGGGTTGTATTGCCAAATATTTCAGACACTGTAATATTTCATTGGAAAGTTTTATAATCCATGCACACATCCGCTTCCATTCAGCTATAGCTGAATTTGATTAAACAGGGCAGACAAATGAACTGCACAATTTCTTCATTTATTTAGGCACAGAGGCATTTCAACATCAAGCATATTAGCCTTTTCCAGTGCATACACACAGCCCAACCCACACCACACCCTCCAATACAAGGCAACACTGGGTTTTCCTGTTAAAGTGCTCGACTAGTCAAGTAATGTCAGTTACATTCTCCACTCAAAAGCCACAGTAGAGTTTAAATAAATAAGAGGGGATAGGAAAAGAACAAAAAATAAACACAGAAATACACATTGTATTAATGCTGTATGGCTCAGAAACCCTACGTTCACCCATCAACAATTAGTAGAAACAACTTTCCACCAAGTAAGGAGGATTTGGCAAAGAGCACAGTGAAGACTGCTATATTTGGTCAGTAATGTGCGTAACAGCTACAAGACATCTCCAAGGTCACAAGAAAACAGTGCCAGTCCACCAGTGCCACTGGCATCCAAATGAAATGTCCCCTGATTGAATCAGAAACGGTTTTTAATGTTAAGTAGGGGTATAAATGGTTGATTGTTCTGAAAGGCCAGAGGGGACTGGGGAGACCCAATCCCCAACACCCCAAACTGAAATATAAGTGCCAACTTGTGGCTCGCTGAAACTCTGCACATGCAGCTACACCACACAGACACACTTGTGCTTTGGGCTCTGGCTGAACCCAGAAGCAAGGCTACCCTGCATGCGTGTGGCTCAGTCCTGATACAGCAGGAAGCCTGAGAAGGTGCTGTACTTCCAGCTGCTGCCATAGATGGCGCCACGATGCAGCCGCAGCCACAGTTGGTCGCCTTGGTACAGCTGCAGCACGGCATGATTGCTAGCGGTCTCGTGGTCAGGCGCCCCATCGTTGGCGTAGCCGGACACCACCACCTCCTCGTTGCGCATGAGGTTGATGTATAGCGGCACGTTGACCGCTAGCTTGAGGATGTGGAAGATGAAGACGTAGGTGCCCGACACCGGGCAGGTGAAACGCCCGGACGGCATGTCGAACATCTCGCCGACATTGCTGTGCAGCAGGTCGAACGCGATCGGTTGGTCGAGAGTGCCCGGGGCGAAGTTGAAGGTGCGAGCAGCAGAGAAGGCCACCCTGATCTGCTGGGAGATCGGGTACACGTGCAGGGGCATGAGGGTGTGCGTCCCCTGTGGAGTGACCGGCATGTCGACGGAGAGCGAGTCACCGTGGCCAGAGTCCACAAGGTCAACCATGTACGCCCCCTCCCGATCAGGGCTGCTCACCTGAGACGAGTCACTCCATCCAGCTGCAAGACCAGGAAATTGTCATAAATCATGTTCAACACCAAACCAATAGCTTCTGACAGTGAAACACGAGGTATGAGTAGCACATCTTTACCACTTGAGTTGGTTCTCTGTCCCCCTGGGCCACCATGCTTGTAATTAGAATGGTATCCGGTCTCCTGTTCAGGAATGAGACAGACAGTCTTAACTATTAAGCCTTAAACGTCACATCTTCCAAGCCACAGCAAAACATCGTCCCCCCATTCTTACCCTTGCATTAATGGGAGTGGATGTCATGTCCCTCATGGAATGAGACACTGGGACAAAACCTCCAGCAGATCTGGGGCTGGTTCTGTACCCATCAAACCCTCCTGTTAGAGAAGACATGCATCCATTATCCACAGTAACACATTCAAACACAATATGTTGGAGGTGGGAATTATTAGGAGTGTTGCAGAGATATTAATATCATTATGGTTCACACACTTGTGCATCCACACAAACACAAGCTCCTTCAGTGATGTCCCAAACACGCCTCTCCACCACACAGACAAACACAGGGAGACAGACAGAGAGACAGGTACCTCTGTGGCCACTTGGAGAGCGGACGTAGTGCGCCAGTCCCCTGCCTGCACGTCCCATACCCCTGACAGAGCCCCGGACATGGTAAGGCTGGCCCGAGCGTCCCATTGTGTACATCTGGCCACCACTAACCACCATACACTCAGACTGGATCAGTTCATCTGAGTGAGGGAGAGGGGGGGAGATTGGGACAGAGGCTAAAGGCTAAGTATTAAAATGAAACATTTTCACAGACCAATGGGCATGCATTATTGCCCTACCTGGCTGCAGGTTTTCCGCCTCAGGTGGGTTGAGCTCAGGTGGGGTCTGGGTGCTGGCAGTGGCATATCTCACACAATTGGATCCAGAGAGAAGTGTGCCATCAGGCTTCAAGTAAGACCCACTGCCTAATGGCGTAGGCACACTGACTTTGAACACCTACCAGAACCAGAACAAAAAACTAAACCAAAGCTGGAAAAATAGGCTGGAAAATATTTGCCAGTTTCAGTGTGTGCTACATTATAGTGGCATTGTGTGTGTGTGTGTGTGTGTGTGTGTGTGTGTGTGTGTGTGTGTGTGTGTGCTCACAGGATGCATAGTCTGGTAGGGAGCAGACGGGGCTGTGATTCTGTGAGCTTGGTGGTTTGGTGGAGTGGAGAAGGCTTGAACGGACTCTGTGGCTGGAGGGGTCACCACATCACGGGGAGGCTGCTGCTGCTGCTGCTCTGGCTGTGGCACAGGAGTCTGTAACAACGACCCCAAAACCACCACATCACAGTTGAACCACACGTCTATACAACATGTCCTTAGTGAAACATCTGACACGTTGAAAAGCCCCATACCTCAGGTGGCAGTTTCTCTTCCGGTGTGATCGGGATACTAGACCTGCGGCGGAAAAGTGGGGGCGACTCAAAGCCCTCTCGACTAGACAACTGCGCTTTCTCCTGTAGGGAGCAATTTCCGAGATTAAAGGATCTATGTGGAATTCTGTAGGCTTCCGAGTTGTGCCAACACTAGACATTAAGCACAACATGTGAGTTTGTTACCTCTACCTCTTCCACTGAATGGACATCCAGGTCCCAGTTGTCCAGACTCTTACTCCCATTGGTCAGACTAGTATTACCCTCTTTGGCAAGATGTTTTGAAAGCAGTGGGGTAGACTACAGAAGAGCAGACAAATCCTTTAGCTTTTTAAGTATTAGAATTAAGACATGTGAGACATCTGAAGAAAGCAATACCTACATGCATGGTTTTGGGAGAGTGGTCATCTGGACCATCATTGGATTCCCTCTGGGCTGTAAAATTGAGAAAAGTAGTTTTATTAAAATCACCACTGAGTACAATGCAAGTTGGCTTTGACCAATCTGTGTGATTGTTAGAAGTCTTAGTGATTCTTAATTCATTCTTATGTTTATTGGTTCAAAGAATTAAGTACATGTGATTGAATGATTCAGCATAAAACAGGTATTCTTGCTTTCTTACCAAGTGGAGGGGAGGGCACTGGAGAAGGACAACAAATCCTAGGATGCACGTGTGTTTGAGGAGCTTCACCATCCAGTAATGACTCCTAAGGCAATTAAGACATTTCTGGATCCAGTGCTGTATGATCCATAGATTGATTAGACTTAGGCAACTGGATCAAATTCACATTAAATGACTACCTGCATAAAGCTGAAGGATCCTGAAATCTGACCCATCAAGTCTTCCAGCTCCTGTTTTCGTAAGATGGGATCTTTGGGCAGAGGAGATGGAGAGTTGAACACCTCCACTCGGGCCTCTGTTCGAGATGCCTAATTAAAAACCAAACCACTTTGTGGAAATTGCAGAGCTGGCCTAGACATTGGAATATTCTGTAGCTCACATGGACGGCTGAACTTACCGATTTTACATCCTGTCCAGCTTTAGGTCTTCTCTGAGCTTTCTGAAAAGGGAGAGTAAAGACTTGTAGGCACACAACACTGTACAGATCTGGGAAGAACTTGCAATCAGTTGACCCACAGAAGTTAAATGAGATGGCCAACCCAACCACAATATTAAGATCCAAGTCCATCATGATCAGGTGCATCAGTCTCACCGGTTTAGGTTCATTGTTGGGTTTCTTCACAGAGCTCTGGTCTTTAAGGATAAAGCCAGCTGCTCCCCTGCTTGGTTTTTGTAGTGCTGTAGTCTTAGAAGAAGGTGGCACATCATTGAACTCCATTTCCCATGAGTCTGGAGGCTCCTGCTCTTTGCGGGCCAAGAAGTCCTCTTTCCAGTTAAGTGAAGGGGAGGTTTTGTCCAGACTACCATCGCTGAGGCCTTCATCAGGTATATAGTGTCTGTTAAGAAACTGGCATCATTCAGACATGATTAAACTTGACTACAGTGGAACAGCTGGAAGGACAGACAGCTAACAAAGTTTGGCAGCACACTCACCACTCTGGTAGGCACTTCATTTGTTCTGAACTTCACAAGGGCTACAATGCAGCAATCACAAATGGGAAAAAGTACAGATTATTATTATAAATATGTTTAAGGGCAACTTAAAATATAGTTGTGCGTTTGGCAATATATTGTGATACAATATCTAAGGTTTTTAAGTTCAACATCCTTACCGGCAAGACCTCCTGGTCTCACATGATTCTCTGATTCCTTCTGGTCTTTAGGAGCCACAACTTTGTCAAAGTACCCACAATCGATCAGCTTTGCCAGCCACTCCTTCATGTGCTTATCTACAAAAAAAAGGGAGAAGAACGTTCCATAACGGAACACATACAAGAGGAAATGCATAGGATGTCCATGGCCTCCTTCATCAGCATTTAATATGGCTTACATGTGTGACCAATAACTGGTTTCTCCTTCCCCTCCAGAAGCTCCCAATAGACAACAGCTCCCCACATCATCTGATCTTCCAAACTGCAGAACAGCAATTGTCATTCAAGTAGTTAATAAAACATAATGGGCAACACCTCAACAGAAAATGAGATTGCGAGCTCTTTTGGACTTATTGGACAAACAGATTTATTTATAAACTATTATTAAATCCTTCTTCATAACAAATGGTTGTGGTTCTGTAGTCAAGTGGTTCTCCAGCCTTGCTATTCTCCGATGTGGCCATCTGGATGAACTGGTAATTTATAGAGTTCCCACTATTGCGCTTCAGCCCTCATGGCAGCTGGAGTTCAAATGTGTACCCTTTATGTTCCAGTTATTGAACAACGAGTACATTCAATGAAGCCAAAAATCAGCCAAAACCTTCATGGAGGCATATCATGAAGCATGAATAAAACTGCCTGGAGACCCATTAGTTTGGTGCACAAGAATGTCAAGACGCCACACAAGACAAGTGATGCATCGTCTGATGTGCAGTTTTGTTTGATCAGTGCTGCTTCAATAAGAAAAAAAAAAATAGGTCGTTATAACAAAGTCTAGAGGCGTCGCCATTGTCACTCTACAGAGTTTTCTGCACAAGTTAACTGATATCCAACCCTCATTACCATGGCAACATTACCACCATCACTAGCACATGGGAGTGACTAATAATGGATGCGAGGGCAATAACCTCATTCTGATATCAGAATATTCTGACATCCTTGAGTGTTTAATCAAATCAGAAAGACACCATGTGTTTTGATTCTCACTATACAGACTATATTGATGTGATATTTGTCTGTGTAAAGTATGTTTAAAAAAAACTAATGAGGTGTTTGGCTCCAAAACACTATGGCTGAATCTCAATGTCATCCCTACGGTCTAAGCCCTGAACCCTCAAACACTTAAATGGCATCTGTTGTAAGTGCTCAAGTTTGCGAGGGTGTAAGGGTTCAAAACGCTAATAACAGGCAGGGGACAGCGCCTGTGACCCATCATTAAATTGAAAACTCAAAAAACACATGTTGCAAACATTTTTCCTTTTATGGTAGTCGTTTCCGTTTCATGGCAGTTGTTTACTGATATTCTTATTCAAGCTTCCAGCCTCCCTTTGGGTAACCCCGTGTTCCAAGTCACAGCGCTAGGCATTCTGGGTAATTCCCATAGATGCAGACTTACGGAAAGGGCACAGAAAGGGTGTGAGCGAGCCCTCAAGCACTTCACTATCTGCAGTGGGACAACCCTAAGCCCTCAAAAGTTTGCGGGAATGCACATCAAAGTGTGAGTCTGAGGGGAGAGATTGAGATTCAGCCCAAATCCTCCATTTTAATGAATTTTCATAAATCTTATTTCATTTGTTTTCCAGGTAATATCAGTGGAAGTGCAGTTGGGTTGCACTACCTGAAATGAAAAATAAAAATGACAAATATTCTTAATAATGGAGATAAGTTTGGAACGAATCTCTTCATATACATAAAAATGCAAATGTTTGTATTTTAATTGAGAGTCCATATGCTTAAAATTAATAGTGGGAGACTCTTTAGTTCAAATGATGGTAAGCAATGATCAAAAATACTAACCCACCCTAAATGACTCTCTCCCCCAGCTAAACCAATACAATGTATGTATGTATGTATGTATGTATGTATGTATGATACGCAGGCAATCCTTACAAAGTCATAATGACTGACGAATACCCACATGAAGTACAAGACCCTTTTTCAACTACCACCACTGACTCCTGTTTGGGCCTTAAAGCCCAGCATTCACTTGTCCAGATGAGATGCTAATGACTACCTGCTGTGGCCATCCGTCTTGCGGTTCAGCAGGGCACCAAGGTCCCGTAGGCCCTCCAGCTCTTTTGCGGAGATGAGCAATGGGCGGCTGGCGCTGTTCAGGACGTCCTTCCTAACGTGCTCGTTTTGGAGGTTCTGCAGGACGTATTGCATCTGCAGCACGGTGCACAGACGCTTGCGCTCAGCCTCCATCCTCGCCACTTGCTCACGCTTCACCGCCTTTCTCTGAGCCTTCAGCAGCTAGACACACACACACACACTTTAAATACCAAATAACCAAGTCCAAACCAAGATGAATGAACCTATAGTCGTTTATGGTCATATTTAGATGATTGACTATTCCCATTGCACTGTACAAATTGACAATTGTATTGCAAAATCCAATATGAAAAATCTACTGTGGCCAGGAAGCCATCGACATGAGAAATGGTTAAGTGCACCATCAGTAAACTCTAGGCCTTATATCACCTTAGCAATAACCTCTACAGCCTCCAATAAACCCAGCAACCCTCACAAGCTACACATGGTGACCTCAGCCTCAAGGCCCTTCATCCAGCCCCCCTTGCCCAACTGCCCACCCTGGTCAAAGAGAATTCCCAACAGACCTTCAGGCATTCTCCTGACTATAGATCACTCAACTTCACAATCTTGTGTCAAGGCCAGAACTGTTCCCCACGCATAGCCTGGCCTCCACTGTTCAGCTAGATCACAGAGTGGGAGGACAATGCCCTGGCCACAGCAGCATGTGAATTGTTTAGGGACACTCCCAATCTCCAATCATTATCGTAACCTAGGGTACAGCTATACTTACGTCCTGTGTCAATGAACTAAGTGTCTTGTGCAGTTCTTTTGCAAATGCCAGGTTATGGACCACTTCTTCATACTTCTTCACTGCATCCTAAAACAAAAATATAGTGCTGTATATCCAGTAGAAACGTATCCAAAAGGTTCCAGATCTTAAATGACAAATCAAGTGTCCTTGAAGCAAGGCAAGGCAGGTTCATTTATGTAGTGCACTACATACACAGAGGAAATTCAATGTGCTTTACAAATAAAGTTCATTATTAATATCTGGTAGGGGTAACGGTTCACAAATCACGGTTTGGTATGTACCACGGTTCTGGGTTAATTTTCGGTACGATAAGCCTGTAGGTACTGCAAGCCTACAATTCACTGACAATATTGCTAATGCGCAACGGGAATAGTATTTTGAAAAAGTATCATGTTTTTGCCCTTAACTGACTAAACAGACATGTAGTCCACCATTTAATATAAGGCAAAAAAGCCTACTGTTGATTTCTGTTAAAGACTGCAATCAGTACACAACTGTTTTGTACCCAACGTCCTGTACCTAAACGGTTCAGTATGAATATGTGTACCTTTACACCCCTAATATCTGGGGCCCATAAAAGCATGGATGACTCGGATGGAAAGTACATACCAGTTGGTCTTGATTGAGTTTTTCACCATTCTTTAAGCGCCTCCTGTACTCCTCCAGCTTTAGCTGTTAATGAATCACTTCTGTTAGTGGCGTACAAACATGTTTAAGCCTTTCATTCCACCTCCATGGCATAGCAGAAAAATTCCTCACCTTCTTTTTCTCAATGTTACGAATCTTGTGCTTGAGACAGATAAGGCCATCCTCTATGTAAGTCTCGTAGCCGGGATAGGCAGTGGTGGAGGCAGAGAGTGCAAGCTGCAGGGAGGTGAGGGAACGTGGAGAGGAGTCAGACTTTGGGCTTCCGTGCTTGTCTCCCACCTCCCCTGAGTGTCGAGATGGAGAGGGGAACATATCGGGGTCTGGGGACGCACTCAACTGCACCATGTTGGGAGTCTCACTAGGAAAAAAAAAAATATATTGTGTGGTATACAGTGTAAAAGATGGTGTTGTGACAACCTGTTTATTCCAACTTAACATTCCAAACTCCTAGTATTTTCAATAGGATGCAAATAATCATTCAGGGCATCATGATTGCTTTTCAAAAAGAAAGCAAACAAAAGGTCCTCAATCAGTGGTGGCCTACTGAACCTTCCTTGGAGATGAGCCAGTCCGGTGACAGTGCATTTACAGCCTAATGCAGCTAATCTATTTTCTATGGAGAAATTCCACAACGTGGTTCTTGGCCAAAGTGCTGGAATATAACATGATGACTGATTTTATGGGGAAAATCGGATAGTCGTTCCTAAAATGACAAGAGATGAGCTTGTACCCTCGCAGACGCGTGCTCTCTCCATGTGAAAAGTAACATGGGCGGTTTAATGAACGCGATGTTGGGATTCTAGTACATTTGACAAAAAGTCTTTTTTTAACCAAGTTGAAGGCTTTACTGGGATGGCTAAAAGTGATACCGAGCAAGTTCCAGAATCCTCCAAAGCTGTATCAGGTCCATCTGCCACCGCCCTTAGCTTAAAATATGCCCTTACCAACGATAAACGGTATAATTGAGCCTACAGTTGGTTCAAATATGCACCGACTAGAAAACAAAGAACACAATCTTATCATCGACATGCAAAGTTTGTCGTGATCATGATCCCCAAAAAACTGAAGAACTCACCAACCTTACGCTTCTCACTCGTTCTGTATGTTGGTGGAAGCGGGGTCGTTGTGGTGACCGAGCGAAAATGCCCAACATCCAAACTCAACAACCCTCGCCGGCTCAAAGTTGTGATGATGTTGGATTTTAGCAGAGGCCAGATCCGAGCTCTCTTTCACCGTTTTATACACTCCATGCCAATACCCTCTACCGGCTGAGGCTTGGGAATTCATCATGACGTCACGGCGGTCAGCGAACCAGGCACCTGCCTCAGCGCGCCTACCACCTCCCCTTGGCCTCGAACTAAACACACAAATCCTAACCCTGAATAAATGGTCCTCTCTATGATCCTCTCTTAATGACTGTATCGAACAATTTTGAAAATAACATATACATTGGAGTATTTTGAAAATAATATATACATTGGAGTAGACTAGTTGAGGTAGCCTAACTCTTCCACATGCTGTGTCATGACAGAAGCACCTTAATTCAATAAAACAATGTGGCTAGGTGAGGAAGGGCCAGGTTTTAAAATGTAACCACTACTCCAAAAGCACTGTGAGTAGCCTATGCTACGACTTCCAAGATGTCATATCACTGGTATGAGCTGAACAATTAAACATCTTTGTATCTGAATGCAAAGAAAATGATGACAGTCTGATAGATGACAGACATAGAACAAACATCACAGCTACAAAGCTTACAAACTACATTTATTGAAGAACAGGTAAAAAGTACAATATATAAAAAAATACAAAACGTAGCTCATATATCTCTAAGGTAAATACAAAGTGCATAGCTACCATACATGCCTGTAGAACTACAGCTAAGAGACTAGCCTACGGAAAATCAGCAGATGAGCGTTGAGCATAGACAAAAATAAAGATACGTAGAGCAAAAGACAGACATAATATACAGAATTTGACAGATTTTCGCATTCTTGTTTTACTATAGCTTAATTTTGATACATTTCACAACTCTGTGAATGCATGACACTCATGTTAAAGCAGTGCTTTGCCGCGTTCATCTTCCAAAAAACAAAAACAAAACAAAAAAACACCATCAGCCATAAATAAGGGGTGGTGAGGGATCTCAGACAGTAAAAACAGTCCACAGGAAAAAAAAGTGATGCAAAAAAATAAATATAAAATAAATAACAAGAAGACTTTACATTTCACACCAGCCCATGTAAACTAATACACAAACCGTTGGCTCTGAGAAACGTCATACTGTCAAAGAAAAAAACAACCCATGAAAGAATCCATCACTTTAGTGTCCATGTGCAACACTCTCAAAAAGGAACAGGCAGACAGTGGGGACAGAGAAGGACTGCAACATTCACGGAGTAAAGCTTTCATTCCCTGGAACGAGGCATTCATTCAGTACTGGACACAGATAGCTGCCCGCACTCAGCTTAGCTCTGGGCCTCGAGCTGAAGGGGACAGGGGGGTTATGGTATACAGAGTCCATGCAAATGTGTTGACATCAATTCCTGAATTAGTAATGAAAAGGTACCACTATTTTTTGGTATGCGTATTACAGTCTGTCAAAGTGTGTTGTGTCCATCCAACAAGCCATTTGAACACCGTTATAAGGTTAACATAATACATATCGATGTCGAAATGTGCAGAATCCCCTTCTGGTATAAAGACTAAATGACGCCTATGAAAAATACTATCAGGGAGAAGAGCGGATGGGTGAGCCAAACAAGTGTGTATCAACCAATGCTAAATACTTTCCCTAAGAGTATCTAGAACATGAAGACTTACAGGAAAAACACATCCATTGCTAGACTAATGTTTTCAAAAAGAAAAACACAAACATGGAAATCCTCAGTGATGTGTATGACTGACTTGTTGGAGCCCTATGAATATAGGGCTTTTGTGCACATGTGTATAATACAAGAGGAAAATAAATAATATTTCATTGATTTAATTAAAGTTGACGGACATGATGGTCCCAATTTAATCAGGCAAATAGGAAGATCCACATCTCCTCACATGCCTGCTGTCAGCATCATTCTCTACATGTGAGAAGTGTTGACATCAAATACCTTGTATTGCAGTGAAAGTTTCTGTGACCCAACAACCTAAAAACTATCATTATTTTTTTTACTTTTCATTTGATCTACAAAAATATATATATATCGGCTGTATTAAATCAAGCCCAATATAGCAAATTTAAAATAAAAATGTTTGGAATTTTCTGAAAGGCCATGCAATATCAAATGCATGCAGGATTATTCTGACATAGGGTAGCTTGCTGTCCATGCACAATACAGTGTTTTAAGTCTCCAAGACAGACTCTCTAACCTTGACCATTTACATTACTTCACTGAAATAGATGGAACGCATTATAACCTAAACACAACCGATAGTAAGCATATCAATATGGATCTATCTCATGAGGAGATAACCCAGGAAGAAGTTTTGGTTGACCATGCCCAGCTTTAACCAGTACTACACCAAAGTCCAGCACTTCGACGAAAGTGATCTAAAGCACTGACTGAGGATAAGTTTAAATCCCTTGGTATTGGCTTATGTGGTACAGAAACTGATCCTGAATCAGCACTTCATGGTACTACCCAAAACTAGAATTCTGTCAGTGCTTGCCAGTTCCCAACTACTTTCACATACCCCTTTTGTTTGCTTGTTTGGTTTTCTTTGCATCGTTTTTTTCCATACCAAAATAGTTACTATCCCATTGATTCGTGCAACAATTACACCAATAATGTAGTGTTAGCTAAAAAATTATAATCATGACACTACCATTGGTGCATTCAAGGCTGGTTTATCATTTGTTAGCCTTTATGGTTAGGCTGTGTACGTATGCATGTTCTGTTTGCATGTGAGTGTGTATGTGTGCAGGGTGTGAGTGCATGTGTGTGTGTGTGTGTGTGTGTGTGTGTGTGTGTGTGTGTGTGTGTGTGTGTGTGTGTGTGTGTGTGCATTTATCTTAGTAAACGTGTTCAGAGAACGTGTGCATGAGTGTGTCTTTACAAATATATGGAAAAGGCAAACCGTGGGTTGAAGGCTGTTTTTCTAGGCTATGGCTCTATCCTGGAAGTCAAAGGTAGAGTTTTAGTTTTTTTTTTCTCCTCATCTGCATTTTGTGTAGATCCAGCATTTCATGTGGAGAAATCAATGGAAAAAAAACAAGGATCTAAATATCCAAGTATACAATGGAAAAAGAGTGAAAGGCAGAGGAGGGGTACAAATGCACAATTCTTAATAGTCCATAAGTTAAACAACAAAGAATGACCGCCTCCTCTTAAATGAACACAGAAATAAAAACACACAATATACATGAAAACAAAACAAACAAACAAACAGACAAACAAAAACAAAAAAGTTCCAGCTGCTCATGAATTGAAGGCAATCTGACTGCAATTCTACAGAGGGCCTGAGGAAATCACATCCTGAGCTCTCCAAGGCCTCCTTCCAATGCTGCTTCAGTTCCCTGTGTTTGTGTGTGTGTGATTGTGAGTGTGTGTATGACCCTACGAGTGGTCTTACCACTCCTCTTCCTCCTCCTCTTCCTCCTCCTCTTCCTCTTTGACCGGTGGAGGGGAAGGGAAGGTCTCGGGAGCCGGGCTCCTCCTGCTCTCCTGGCTGGTGTGAGCTGCTTCCTCCTCCTCTTCTTCCTCCTCTTCCTCCTCCTCCTCTTGCTCCTGCTCCTGTTTCTTCTGGCAGCAGGGTTTGTAGAGATGGGGGTCAATCAGGACCTCTCCAAAGCGGCCTTTGTAGATGATGCCACAGCAAACCTTTTGTCTGAAACCAGCCAAAAAGATACCGTGAGGACCAATTCTATGCGACAGAAATACACAAACACACATGACACGGAGAGCCAAGCACAGCCTCACCTTTTCCAATAGGTGAGATCTAAGAAGGAGAAGACTGGAGATCGGGAGGAGCCAGGTGTCAGCTCCGAGTCAGAGCCTTCATCCGATTGGTTGCTGTAACTCGGTGACTGTGCTGGGCTTGCGCTGGAGGTGGTGCTGTGAGCATCTGAGTCTGAAGAGGAGAGAGAGAGAGAGAGAGAGAGAGAGAGAGAGAGAGAGAGAGAGAGAGAGAGAGAGAGAGAGAGAGAGAGAGAGAGAGAGAGCAACATGTTGGACAACTGAATATGCAAATAATCGGAACAATCCAACGCAAACAAACAGCTTCCGAACAAACAGCCTTACTATGTCTTTTCAGCTCTTTCTGGACGCGGCTGATCTGGCTTGGCCGGGCTCTCCTGGAGATGGACTTTGCCTTTTTGGACTTGACTGTAGTCTTCAGGCTTGGCCCTCCTCGCGCATCCACTACCTGTGTGCCATGCGAAGACAAGGGCCTCATTAAGACAAGAGGGGCATGAATAGTTTAACACTGCTCTCTGAATGCCAGCAGAGCAGCTATGGCACAGAGCTGGGAGTAAAAACAAAATGCTCACATGATTCCAGTTCTTCTTAGAACCTGCTGGCAACTTCTTCCAGCGTTTCACAAGGAGAACACAAGCATTGCAGATTTCTCCTGAGCGAGTCTCACACAGGCTGAAGAAGCAAAGTGGTGTCCAAAAAAGAGAGACAAACGCACCAACATTTATTTTTAAAAACAGCAACAGTCAACCCCTATTAATAGCAAATGCAACAAGAGCCCTGCTATTCTAAAATCCTGTTGGCCTACTGACTCACTCATCGTTGGTTACCATGACAACGGCATCTTACATTGTGCACAGGCCTTGACAAACTGACAGGAGACCTCTAGGACAGTGAGTCAAACAAGTCACTCAAACTGATACCTTCAGTTATTTCATTTGCATAAAATAATTGCGCAGTACATGAAACTAATCCATTTAACAAATATCCAATTATGCGATTAATAGGTTACATTTTGAACACATGTATACAGCGTGCTCATAAATGCTACTCCCAGGAATATTTAATTCTCACCCAAAGCAGCTCTGAAAGTCCTTCTCGTAGCGCTTGCTGTCAGTGAAGCGGGAGCTGGAGGATTTCGCCCTGCAGATACAACAGCCGTCCAGGCTTCTGTACATTTTCGGCTTATGAAAGCCAAACATCTTCAAAGGAGAAATATGCATTTAGACCAATGATAACAATCTAGAAGTCAACAATCATTACATAACATTTGACTTAAATTCACATAGGTCAGCAAAGGGCCAAAAGGCCCCGTGTACCGCATGCTCATATAAATAATAATTTATTTGGATTTTTAGCAGCTACGCACAATACACGTCACTCACTGAAAAATCGGGTGTCTCTCGCCCTACTTAACCCAGACGGAAAGAACTAGGTTATCAGTCATAACGTCAATGGGATAAGCGCACATGCACTGTTGTCCCGAGTCTTATGTAAGCACGGTGCTGATGCGACTAAGGCCATCCGCTCAGAGGAATGAGGCAGTGAGGCATCTGTCAAAGGTTTAAATATCATGCCATGGATGTATCTATAGACTTGAGTTTACGTCAAACGACTAAAGAGTGAAATGTGAAATGCGGTCAAATAGTAGACTATTGGCGAGGTTGTGTCGCCACTTTTCAAACTAACGAATCTCCATAATCTTAAATCATGCTGGCAATGACGCACATGTTAAATGTCATACGCACATGCACATATATGACTTTATCCAAGAATAACCGTAAATACAAGATTCAGACTTGCTGCCCCTCTCCAGATCGGCATCTCTCAGGACTCGCGGCACAACCTCTTGTATAATTCGGTCTCTGACGTAATTCAAACATGGCAACGAGTTTCAAAGGGGAAGGAGGGGCCGATGCAGAATTGATACAGCGAACATTCAACACGATCTAAATGTGGATATTTAAAGTATCAAAAGTCTAACCGATACAGAAAATAACGATATAAGTTCTTATGAAAAGATAAAAATAGATGAATGCGTAAACTTAGCCATTTAACACGACCGTGTGGAAGGGTATGCGCCAAATACTTCGCATGCGGAGTGAAGGCAGCCTACATCGACAAATTCACCGCCCACTCTCGGAGGAAGCATGGCTTTCTTGCTGCATCACATACGCATCCATATACATAACACGTTTCAACCGCATTATAACCACTCGGCGATTTAGGCACCATCAAAGTCCTTAATCTATACAAATACTCGAGTAAAGATACTTGAGGGGTGTCTCACGCAGGGCAACACTTAACAACAAAGTAACACACTCCATGCCGTGCCCTTTGTTTTCGGACTGATTCTGCGTCAGTGGATCGTGCGACTCCATGCTTGTGCCCAACTGTAAACACATGCACGCTCCAACTTTGCCTCAACGTTACATGGCACATTTCGCAAAACATCGCATACCTCACATTTATGACAGGGTAATAGCAGAAGCCCTCTTTTACATTTGAAATATCCATTTTAAAGTCAATTGCCATGTAGAACGCCATGCACGAAGAACCACGGAGTCAAAACTACTCCATCAAATTCTATGAAACAAGTCGTGAAACAAGAAAAATACTTTCTTTTCAGTAAATGAAGGGCATTTATTTTACGTGTCACTCGCTTATGTGACATTGTCGTTGAACATCACAAGTGTTATCGTTGGCTTGTTTTGAAGCACACCCATCAGGCGTGAGACCACACACGCAGGAGCTTCGGCTACTTTGCACAGCGCGGGAGGAAATACATTGTTGCAAATAACTAAACACTAGGAAAATGTCATTCCAAAAGCAGATCACTCAAGAGCATGGACTACAGAAACTACATCATCATCTAAATTGCACATTGCTTTCGCTTTCACATTGAATGACAATTTTTTGGGAGAAATGTACCCTTCTAGAGCTTACGTAATAACTTAACTACTAACAAACAAAACTATGCTCAAAGATGAACATCTTTGTGGGTTTGAGAGACTGATCAGGTAACGTGAATTTTAATTCGGTCACCATGCACTCCAAGTGCCATCATCCGCGAGATGATGTGCGCGCCTTCAAAAAAGACGACGCATGCCCCTCTCAGAAACACACGGATTCTTCAAAACGGACAGACATTAGCTGATTACAAACTTTTTCTATAGTTTAGTTAATTTCAAAACTGTTCAAATCTAAACAGAGACCACACTTTTGACAAGAATGCGACACCATTCTATCGTGTTAATCTTGCACTCTGAACGCCCAACTTACTCAGATGCCACTGACACTGAGGAAAATGACATTCTGAAGTCTGCCATGCCTAAACATTGTTTGATGGTTTCTAAATGCAGTTGAAATCTTACCTTGAATTAGTCCGAAGATGGATTGGACAAATAGTTTAAGTTGTAAAGCTTATAAAATGACGGCGTTACAGTTGTTACTCATTAAACAATGCGCCACTGACATGCACTCCACTCGTTGTTACTGTCTCACTTTCCGTCTGGGAGTAGTAAAACCGTCTGCGCATGCGTTCAAACCAATCCTCCATTTTCTGATTTTCCTCAATCAAACCAATTTGCATGAGGGTCTGACGTACGACTGCGTCTGCATTCTCTTGTCCATATATGGAAGGGAAAATTACGCGGGAAACGGGGGTGGAACCAGTTGCTAGGGTACTTCAAATCTGTGCAATCCGAAGCAGGGGCGGTAGGAAGGCTCGCCTTGGATGCGTATGCTACTACCACAGCGCAGTGTGCCGACGCATGGCATACACGAGCCATGATAACAGAAAACATTCGTCTTACACTCACATCCAGAGAAGACAGGATCCGTTAAACATACACATACAAACTAAGCGTTTATTTAACATTTAAATGTATTGAAAGCGTTTGATATCTATTCTATGTTCTTATTATATTTTTATATTATGGCTCACATTAATACGCTCACATAAACTCATAGGTGTAATAGAATATCTTAGGGACAAGGTGACATAATGCAGTCTTTGGATAACACAGACTCCAATACTCTAATAATTCCCATGAGTATTTCCTTGCATCCATGGACAGAGCTGTTCAATAGTGCTGCACAATGACCGGGCATTTTAACCCGGAGGGCCACGTTTACCTGATATCATATGACCTGCTGAAAACAAAGCTCCACATTCAGCAAGAGCCCCATGGGAGAAGAGAGGGAGATAATGTATCATTTATTTATCTGCCATATGGGACTGCTCAGGCCTACCACAGTAAACACTGTTGTTTGGCGATTACATGGTATGTGCAGGGGGGTGGGGGGGGAGACTATCAAACATAACAGAAAGCAATTAACTATATGTAAATGTGAGAGCGGAACTACATGTCCTGTAAGTAAGATACACGTGTTGAGTAACTTCAGTGTAGTCCGCTGGTGGTCACATAAGGATCATGGCATCTGGTATTAAATGCACAAGTAGCCAAAGACAAATGACAGAGCCACTGTGTGAACATACTGAGATTTTTAATGAAACATTTTCATAAATATCATCAACAGAGATCATTTAAATCATGACCAGACAGTTCAAGTTCTCAGTAAAGATGAAGGTACACAATATCAACAGGAGAGAGAGAAAGAGGCAGGGAGCATAGTTTGGTAGTCTACACCTGGGACAGTAGTCTTCGCCTTCTTTTAAATTTAGCTGGATGACTGATGAAAGGAACAAGCATTAAACTAACCCACGGAAATAGAACTCTTGATTCAGTACATAACATCCTAGCATGCAGTAGCTTTTTCAGAAACTTAAAGGGCCCGTGCAAGCAGCACTGCACATAAACCCAGTCTCAGACATCTCTAGAGGCTGCCAGCCAGGCGGCTGATCGCACTGGAGAGCATCAACCAGGACATCAACCAGGACAATGCAATTAAAATATGACACAAGAAAACTCCTCGATTGAACATTTTAGTTCACTCAGCCAGCTGGCTAAACAAAGGGTTTAAAATGACCAGTGTCTCAATAATACTGAGGAAATCTGCAGTCTCAAAAAGTAGAAATATTAACAGACCCAAAAGATTAAAATAAAATAAAATAAGTAAAACATTCCAACAGAAGAATGAGCATTACCCCTTAAATGAATGCATGGGTAAAAATAATGATTTCAGTGTAAGCAAATAGATTGGTCTAGTGGTTAAAATCTTTCTTAAAAGTACAGCAGCAGATGTGTTATATCTAAATAAAATAAAAGCTAGTCCACAGTCAGAACCTGAAAGTCATTGGTTTTTAGCATATACAATAATATAAGTAATAATTTAATCAGATTATTTTGTTGAATGCCAAAGGGTCACAATAAAATCCCAAATAGTTTTTTCCTAAATTTGAGACATGCACATTTGCAGTATTTACACTTGACTTAATGCCATACTATCTTTCATCAAGCTGGTCTCAGAATTGCAAGTTGGAAAATTGTCTTCTTGATGAAAATAAAGCCTTTTTTTAGAACTAAAAAAGAAACACTTTTGCTCTGAGACTGACTCATGAAATTTAATACAGACAAAAATTAAAGTGTAATTTAAATTAAATCAAAACTTTTGTGTATCAAGAAATCCATTGAAATGCATTAGCAGGGCTACTAGGACCATGGCTGTGCCTTTGTTATTGCTTGTTTTCGTAAAGTACTATATGCACTATTTTGCTTGTGTCATCGTACGGAGAAACCTTCAAAATTCTTGGCAATGCATACATACATAATTCTTGAAGTATCCTCATCAGAAGACACCATCTCCCTCTTTTTCACCCATCCACACACACACACGCAGATCTGAGCTGCTGACCATGAAAACCACAAAATGTTTTCGAACACTTAATTTTGAGACTAATACTGTAAACAGCTCAATATACAAAAATAATGAGAAAATTAAATTGAGTGGGCACACAAAATTGCGCACACAGACGCGCACAAACACACACACACACACACACACAAAAGTCACTACTGCTTTTCTAACATCAAGATGGAATGTCCATTTCACTGATGTCAGTGCCAAGCCCCCTTTCTTATCCAATTCTGTTTAGGGGGAGGGTCCACAGGAGATCCCACAGCCAATCATTGCGCAGTGTGAGGGGCTAGATCAGTACCATGGGTTAGTTGGTTATGAGCCATCTCGTATGGGAGTCATGATTCAGTTCTGGATGTTAAGAGTGCAAATAAGAGAGGCTCTGCAACTCTTTTCTTTTCCTGCCGCTCTGCTCTCTCCCTCAGCCTCACACATGGGGCTTGTGCTGATCAAATGTAGGGACTACACTGAAGCATTGGGAGAAGCACAGGGTCTCTCAAACCATTACAGTTTTGTTTGTTTTTTTGTCACGCATTCACGCATAAAACCAATACATCACTATTTCCTTTCATTTTTGTCCATCGTTGGAGAAAAGGTTCAATCACTGAACTGAATACATGCTTGCGTACTCTACTAAGTATTGAAGGTGGAAACCCGAGCCCACGTCTGTGCCACGGAGCCCTGCATTATAAGAGCAATGAGAGTTCATAGGAAAAATATCTTCATAGTGAGCTTCACACAGAGCTTCATACAGTTTATATAGAGATTCACACAAGACGTTGATTTCTTTTTGAGTTGTGTGTTTTAAAGCACAAGGTATGGGGTAATACTGCACTCAACTTTGACCCAAAGGCCTACGCACTGCAACTAAACACAGAGCCAGGGGAGGGAGGTGGGGCTAGAGTCTCTTGTTTATTTGTCCTTCAAAGAGCCTCCTCGTTCCTCAGCCATCCTGCTCTTTTTAGTGGTCACGTTTTATTCCCACAGTGGGTTGTGCGGCTTGCCAGTGCCTTGAAGTGGCATCTGTGGAGGCATCAGAGAGTAGGGGGCGAAAAGGGGGGTGGAGGTGGGTGGGGAGTGGGGGGTTTCGGTCCATGGAAGCTGGCTGCTACAAGTCAAAGCCCTTGACCAGCGAGGTCTCCAGCGTAATGGCGAAGTCGTGGAGGGTCTGCAGCACTCCGATGAGCGCGTTGACGGTGGTGCGGTCGCGGAGCATGGCGGTCTCCTCGTACATGCGTGTGATCACCGGGCACTCCACCAGCAGGGGGAGCCACTCGGGCAGCAGCCGGTCCCTGAGACACACACAGCAGGGGGCTAATCAGTGTCTGCGCACAGGCACGCGTTATCTCCACAACAACACGCAGGGCACAGGCACGCATCATCTCCACAACAACATGCATCATCTCCACAACAACACGCATCATCTCCACAACAACACGCATCATCTCCACAACAACACGCAGGGCACAGGCACGCATCATCTCCACAACAACACGCAGGGCACAGTGACCAACACAACACACCCGTAACCAGGTTGGAATTGGAGCATACTGGACCAGCTAGACAGAGGAATTTAGACTTTATAGATTCTGTCCATTTTTTAAAGGCACCCTTAACAGTTTTTTGACCATAACATAACATTACCAAAATCATTTTGATGGCACATAACCTCATAACATAACGGATGGCACTTCTGCCATTGTCTGAACGGCCCCCTGTAGGCGATTACCGACCTAGCAACTCTAGTTTCAGGTAGGAAATTGACCCCCCGCCGAAATTGAAAAGCAAAAAAGCTGCTATGCTACAGAAATTCTGAGATCTTTTCCTACAGACTGCTGTCAGTCCATTCCCTCTATATTATATCGGAGTAATGTTCATACTTTGTTGCAAAAGACGCATATTTAGTTTGTTTATTATTGCACCGCTCAACCACAGGGCCCCGAGAGCAAGTCTTATTAAGGGTGCCTTTAATGCTTTGGTTCTTGCCCTCTTTTGTTTCATTTTAAAATCCTGCTTCTCACCTGGCTCCTAAGCAGACGAGCAGTTGGAACTTGCCATCCTTGCCAATGCTGCGTGGCGAGTTGTTGATGGCGTTGGCATAGCGACAGAAGGTTTCACAGGTTAGGCCTAGAGGCTCTGCAGTCTCCTGCAAGTCCCCCATCTGATCAGCACTTTCCATATACTCCACTGCCTTCTCTGGAGGAGGGACACACACACACACAGCTTATTACATGTGTTACATATGACAAGAGACATAAATCCATCAAGGGATGTCCCAGAAACTTTAAGTCAGTGCAAATATTTCAGATCACTGTGACCCAAACAAATAGGGGAAAAATGATGAACACATCAGCTCTACAATTTCTCAGAATGGCCAAAATAAGAAAGTGCTTACAGACAATGCATCATCATATAACATCAGTAGAAAATAACTGAATACATGAATTCATGACACAATTATGCCAATGATCTGAAAAATCTGAAAACAATAGCATCTACGAATGTATAAAATTTATTTCGGGGGTACATTTCTGTGATAACTAGCCCTAGAGAGTAGGGGTGGCTTTGGGTGTGGTTGTCATGGAGAGAGGTGCAGTGGTGCTGGCGCATGTTTTATGCCCTTTCATTACATGCTAACGGCTCACATGATCTGGCGCTTAGAGACACCTCTCAGCCCTAATGCATGCAAATGACATGCAAAGGAGCTGGCTCCAACATGGGGATGCCACCTCGCTTTTTAGCCCGGGCACACAATAAAGACACACACACACACACACACACACACACACTCTCTAACATATTCACAGTTATGCATTTTTCCTCCTGACCTACCAAAGGCACAAACTGAACTGAAACCTACTACTGTTTGAATGTAAAAAGACACAAATCCCAAGTGCTTGATAAACCACTTGATATGGCACTGTTATACCACTGTAATCCAACAGGTTGTTACATAAATAATTTGCATACATGTCAAGCAATTCCCAAGCTCTCCACCAGTGTCAGTCCAACAAGCAGAACCCGACCACAGGAACAATTGGAGTACATCTATTTATCACCAGAGGGCACTAAAGCATCGTGTACATTACAGTCAGTAAAATGACCCACAGGAGAGCGGCTGAACATCTGCCCAACAGAACTCAGATATAATCACATGATTATATTGCCATTCATTATGTTACATAACATCAAGTTTATTCAATCAGGTGTAAGCACTGTTGCATGGAGTGCACATGCATAGAGTCAGTGTGAAAGAATGGCATGTCCCCGATGCCCTACTGGGGTATTGATTCTGACCATAGCTGTGCCGAGCAGTTGCCCTGCCTCCATCTCTCACTGACTGAGAATGGCTGCCTTCTGCCGAGATGTCTGCTACGAGGCGTGAACGAGTCACTAAAGATGTAACGGCCCCTTGCCTGGGTTTTATAGACGCTATTTCGGGCTTTATGGGTGCCGTCTGCACTCACCGACAAAGTCCCAGATGAAGATGCTCTTCTGGAAGAGTCGTGCCGTCTTGAAGCCGTGGTGGAAGAACTGCTCCAGAGAGCCCACCAGCCCATTCTCCCCACACAGCAGCAGGGTCAGACTACCTCTCTGGGAGAGAGAGTGTGTGAGTGTGAGTGTGAGTGTGAGTGTGAGTGTGAGTGTGAGTGTGAGTGTGAGTGTGAGTGTGAGTGTGAGTGTGAGTGTGAGTGTGAGTGTGAGTGTGAGTGTGAGTGTGAGTGTGATAGTGAGAGAGAGAGAGAGAGAGATTAGTTATAAGAAAGAGGAGAGTGGGAAGAAGGGAGAGGGACAAACATACCCCACACATGCGGATATAAAACGCTAATAAAAATGCTCTTTACTTCAGACTAATCCCCTGTATTGCCTTTTACACCTGCAGGGGACATCCTTCTTTCCCAAGTATGAAAGGCTAGACCACAGCGGTGTACTTGGGTCTCAATGCCTCCAGTGGGATCAATAGAGCAGCAGCATAGTTAACAACACCATACTGAGCAGTGAGGCCTGTGGCTACTGAGATCTGAGAGTAGCATAACGCGCTACGCACTGCAACACTGGCCATCATTTCTCCATAATCACGGTGGAGATGGAAACCAGGATCCCATGGGGAGTGACCGTTAGTGCCCATTTTAGACTAAACAAATGCACAATGAGCAGGGCATGCTGTAGACTCATTACAGAGAGTTTGTTAACCGTATGTAAGCATAATGTGTGTGTGCGTGTGTGTTTAGCAGACATTGTACATACCTCCTTCTCTGGCTTGTGAAAGTGCTTTATAATGTTGTTGACCGACTCCCCGATGCCTTCCTGTATTTGTGCTGAGGTTGGCTCTACAATAAAAGTAAACCAAGCTCAATAAACAGCACTATCGATTATGGATGCATAAGCTCTTGTAACACCACTCTGAAAGCACACAACTTAACAGCAAGTGCCAAACTGAATAATATTCACTTGTAAAGAAACACAGTGGTGCTGCGTGTGTGTGTGTGTATATATATATATATATGTATATATATATATATATATATATATATAATGTGTGTGTATGTGTGTGTGTGTGTATGTGTGTGTGTGTGTGTGTGTGTGTGGTGTGTGTGCACTCACTGCTGGCACGGCCACTGAGAGACGTGATGCTGATTCGTCTGGGCTGAGAGGGAGAGCGCTGCATGGGTGGAGTCCGACTCCCTCGCCCCGCCTCCTCATCACTGGTAGGGACCTGGAGCTCACCAATCAGAACCCTCTCCAGACTCCCGTCATCCACACCCTTACCCAGCCAGCGGCCGCAAGGGAACCTAGAAAACAAGGAATTACATTCACATCATGACAGCCAGTTATATAAAACTACAAATAAATATGTCCGAAGCACAGGGCCAGTATTGAGTGATCTCAACAGGGAGCTTCTTACTTGTACGTGTGTCCAGTGATCTCATTGCGGACCATCACACAGTCAACCAGCCACTTGGCCAGCAACCCTGAGTTGTCATGACCCAGCTGAACAGTGGTGAGCTTGCCAAGGTTCTGACACTGAAAACACACACACAAATAACAGTGAGATTTGTGCAATGATGTATAGGTGTGTGTGTGTGTGTGTGTGTGTGTGTGTGTGTGTGTGTGAGAGAGAGAGAGGGAGAGAGAGGTGGAAAAGATTTTTTTGGATAGGACTACAACCTAAAAGAGTAGAACTACTTAGAAGTACAAAAATCAGATTTGCTAATTTGCTGAAGATTAGAACAAAGCTTGAAAACAGGCCAATTCTAGTGCTACTTGCTAATAAGGAGTACGGCTCAGCCGTCAAAGGCAAATCAATGTGACGACTGCTATTAATTCAACAATAGAAGGAATCACCCATTATGACACTGATTATGAAGATGGATTTTAAATCACAAAGTGGCACCCGTGATGGCAAAGCTTAAAACTACTGTTAGACTAGCAGCTGAAGGTTATGAACGGCAGGTTTACAGTTGGAAACCAAGTCAATCCAAGCCAATCAAGAGAAGTTAGAGCCACACAGACAGGAGCCGAGAAGGTCGAGAGGAGAGGTCAGGTGGGGTGAGGTGAGGTCAGGTGAGGTGAGGTGAGGTGGGGGTGAGGGGGAGAGAGGGCCGCAGCGATGCAGGTCTAACCTTGAACAGAGCGGTGATGTGAGTGGGAGGCCTGAACGCAGACTGGGAGGAGGGAAGACATGAGTTAGGACATGATGGATGACCGACGACAACGCAGTGCCGGGCAGCAGGCTGTGTGTCGGGCCTCAGGGAGGCCGGGTTAGCGCCGTCAACACGCCTGGGCACTCTCAGGTCAAACTAGCACAACTAACATCATTTACAGTGTTGGCATCGTGGATTACTAACACAACTCCATGCCAAAATACTTTATGGGGTACACACATCTCTAACTTACTTTCAATCACTCAAACAGGTTCCAGACAAAGCTACAATAAACTACCAATGCATACATATGAAATATGTTGTATCACTTATCAGTTATCCACCACCACAACACCCACACATAATTGTAAAAGCACATATAGAGCAGCCTGTTGAGCCTATGCACCTTCTCTGATGGATACAGAGTAAAGATGGAGAATGTTCCAGTGTCTGGGATCTGGGAGCTAAACCACCAGCATCTTTTACCTGCCTACAGGTGTTCTCCTGGGAGGCTGCATATGCTTCTCATGCAAGGTTAATAAAATCCATTATTAAATTATTACTGGGTGGTCTTGAGATTTACAGGGAGAATGTATTAACACAAAACTGACTGAAAACAATTACTATTAATTATTTTGCCTTTCAAATGCATATACTTCAAAATGGCATTTATGAGGCATTACTAACAAAATAGCATTAAGTAATTGATGCTCTATTGATCCAGATGTTAATTTCAAAAACTCATAAATCACGATGCAGTTATTAGAGTTCTGATGCGCTCCTGTTCTAACAAGTCTACTTTAGTGCCTGCTAAGCACACTTTGCCTAATGCAGGAGTGCAGGAGTTAACACAAGGGAGTGTTGGGATGTGGGGAGGACAAAGGGAATGAGACAGCTGGCAGCCACACACACAAACATGCACCAGGCACAAATGCACGGAACTCACGTCGAAGGTCATTTCCAGAACGTTCTTGGGGATCTGCATGACGCCGGAGTCGCCCAACTCGCCCGCCACGCACACCCATGGGTTGGACGTCGTCATGGCGTTACTGAGCTTCTTAATGGGGATGATGACAGCACGGTATGGGATCACTGAAAAGACAATCAGAACCAAAACACAGTTATGTAAAGCAGTTCCAGAAGCACCATGACATTTCTTTGTGGCTGACACATTAAAGTGAGTCTTAGTCACAGTTTAATGGGCCTGTTCTTATAAAAAAAATTTTTTCGATCTGTATCTGTTACTTTTGTAAGAAATCTTCAGATAGCACCTAAGGCCCCTGTTCCATCTGAAGAGAAGATTGTAGAATGCAATGCTGTGCCACTGGTGTGCAGCAAGCGCGGCAGAGATAAGCATCTTATCAGTGCTCCCCTGGAGGAGCAGCGTGCCTCCGTCTACCTGGCACAGCCTCCGCCCGCCTGCCTGCCCGCCTGCTTGCTCAGCCTCCTTGGAGGGCCCGGTGCCAGCCCGCCTGCCCCGCTACAGCGCACCGCAGTCAGATCCAATCACAAGCCCCACACAACAACAGCAGCGCGCAGACGTGAGTGGACTGATGGATTAAAAAAAGGCATCGGTCTGCGAAAATGAGCGTTTTTATGGCCAGGTAAGCGGTCGGAGCTGTCGGAGGGTGGGATATTGCCTCTGTGCTCGCATCCGCTGGGCGGGTGAGGCCAAACAAACAGAGACGTGAGCGTCTGTGAGCTGTCTGGGGAGAGGTGGCAGGGGGACACACAAGGACGGGGCAGGACAGTGCAGACGAGGACAGTGACTGATCCGTCAACTGAGACGCAAAAAAAAAAAAAATGAGTTACTCGCTGGCCATATGAGACCGTGTTCAAATATACTTCATTAAATTAGAGATTAGAGTCAGAGGTCGGCACAGCCAAAAGGACCAGATGGAGGACAAAGAGACATTGTAAAAATAACGGTTTTGTTTTAGTACTGCGCTCTGCTCATGGTATGGGGTGCTGTTTAAAATGCTTTGGGTCATGTTGTCTTTGTGAAATGACATTATGTCAGACAACTTAATATGTGAAGTTTGTGGTCATGTTTTCACATGTAGCAGCATTTGTGCAGTGCGGGTCCTTTGCTCTGCATTGCTGCAGTGATTGAGAGGCTTGCGGTGGGGTAGGCGTGTGTGTGTGTGTGTGTGTGTGTGTGTGTGTGTGTGTGTGTGTGTGTGTGTGTGTGTGTGTGTGCGTGTGGCCGTTGCGTTGGTGTTGTAATGTTGTGGTCGTGTGCTGCTGGAGTTCATGTGCTGCTGTGCCACTCACTGATGGTGGTGAAAACGTTGGTGAAGCAGAAATAGTCGACAGCGTTGAGACTGAGCAAGTGGAAGAGGAACTGCTCCTTCTCCTCATCACAGCGCAGGAATGCATAGCGCTTATACAGCTTCCTGTGGGACACATTACACAATCACACAACTAGCCACAAACACAAGCAGTTTTTTGTAGTATTGCACAAGTTTAATTGTGATATAAAGATGGAAACCTTTGCATAAATCCATATTTGCACACCTATTTAGGACCACACATGCTCTTATACAAGTGCATGGCTCTCTATGTTCTGATTCGGAGAGTTTTTAGAGTTTTTAGGGGCTTTGAGTGTTCTGATTCGGAGAGTGGCGGTCAGTCACATACTTGGTTAAGGCTTGGTTGGACAGCAGCTGCTTGAGGTGCTGGGAGAGCAGCTTCTTCTCCAGGGAGAGGCGGATCCAGGCCCGGGCGCGGCCCACATCTGTCTTAATCTCACTCATACTCTGGATGTGCCTGAGCCACGGATAGAGTGATGGGGAAACACAATGGAGTGAGAGAAAGAGAAAGAGAAAGAGATAAGAGAGTCAGAGAGTGAGGGAGAAAGAGACGGAGGGAGGGAGGGAGGAGAGAGAGAGAGAGAGAGAGAGAGAGAGAGAGAGAGAGAGAGAGAGAGAGAGAGAGAGAGAGAGAGAGAGGGAGAGAGAGAGAGGTAATTGTGAGTTATGAAACTGCCCAACGACCACAAAACATGCAAAGAAAACTCCTCCAGCTGACAAGGGACAACAGCAGAGTCCAGTGGTGAAGTCCCCTGCACTGCCATGCGTGGGAGGCCTTGCAGGGCTTTCCCCCGCCACATCTCACATGAGCACACTCATCTTTTTCACACCATGAGCTGTGTAAACAGGAAGCACACATACCTCATATCTTGTATGACAGAGACGCGCAGCGTTGAGAGCCCGAGACCGGCATCAGATTTTCGCCTCTCTGGACTGTTTGACCCTGCAGGACAATAAGAAGGCCTTCAGCTTATGGAGCTTCCATACCTGTCTGTGTGTGTATTTGTGCACACGTGTGTCTGCAGTGTGTGTGTGTGTTTGTGCACTGTTTTCATGTCTGAAGTTATGCATTCACATGTACATGCATCTGTGTGTGTGTGTGTATGTGTGTGGCCTTGCCTGGTGAATCGGTTAGTAAGCTCTGTTTTTCCTCTCGGGCCTGATAGTGAAGGAGATGTGACCACAAGGCTGACTTCCCCTACAGATGGCCAAGAGAAAACAGGTCATGAGTCAGCACAGAGACGGCAGAGTGGCAGAGGCACGCATGGCACACGCATCTCATGCAACACAGCATTATCTCTCTTCTTTATCTTGTGTAGATCACCGTAGAAGATTTAGTGAATGAATATGCATATGTGTGTGTGTGTGTGTGTGTGTGTGTGTGTGTGTGTGTGTGTGTGCTGACCTGTTTGACTTGGAGGCCATGGCTCCAGATCCTCTCCAGCAGGTCACAGAGGCTGGCGATGAGCGTGTTCTCCTCCAGGCCGGTGATGCTGGCCTCTCCGTGGCCCAGCTCCACCGCCTCCCTGCCCATCTTCTCCACCAGCATGCGCTTCGTCTGCACAGCACCACCCTTCCCGTTAACACACACCCAGAGGATACCCACGCACCTACGCACCTACGCACCTACTGTGCTCTTAACGTTCGCTAAGGTGCAACATATCTCTGAGTGAGGTGGCATGTCTGTGTGTGTGTGTGTGTGTGTGTGTGTGTGTGTGTGTGTGTGTGTTTAGCCTCACCTTCAGGCGACACTCCTTTAGGAGCCCTTCGACAAATTTCCAATTTGTCTGAGCGATGACCGCTGGGGAAAGGTCCGACAGCTTGGGCTGCCGCAGGTTCTTCCCCAGACTACGGGCCTCCTGCATGTACTTCTACACACAGAAACACACACACACACACACACACATACACACACACACACACACCGAGACAAAACAGAGAGAAAGGAGTTTCAGCTTCAAAGAAATATCACAGGGACTTTTGAAAGTTTCCAGAGAAATGTAATTAAAAGATTGCTGAGTAAGTTTAACAAGTTGCGGTATGTCCTCACTGAAATGACATTTAGAGGGATGGGAGGGGGAATCTGTGTGATTGAGAAGAGAGATGTTCTTTTAATAGAGTGAAGACATTATGGCACTTTGATCTATCCTCCATGGAAATATCTCTGAAGCTAGGCCCTGTTGTTTGCAAATGAGGAGGAGGAATTGACCTTGAGCGAACAGCTGTTGTGTTGTGATTCTTTTAGTTTCTCACAGAGAAGTCCCACAGCTCCATAAGTCTCGTACTTTGGGAGCATTTCTAACTTGTTTTGAGGATAATCTCTGGTTAATCAGAGGATTCTCTGATTGTTTAACACTCTGTAAAGCGCCATGAGACATGTGCAATTAAATTGCTATTAAATTGAAAATTGAAATAATAGTTCTAAATGGTTTTCATCATTGAAGAGCCACACTGAAATAAAACAACATAACTACAATACCACCCCCCCCCCCAAGAAAAAAAAACCAACAACAAAACAAAGCAAAGTAAAACCTAAACTTCTGTTCAGTCTATCATCGTCACCTCTTCCCCTCTCTCCATGCCTCTGTGTCTAATCTGTCTCTCTCTCTGGTTTTGCTCCTGCCCCTCCTTTCCTTCCTCCCCTCTCCTCCCTCTCTCTCTCTCGTGGAGCTAATCTCTCTGGGTGTTCTCTGCTCTGCTCTTTCAAGATCCCATCTCTGTCTCCCTCTTTCATCCTGTCACACACTGCCCTCGTCACCCAGGAACCCTCTGAACCCTCGGAACCCTCAGACAGCAGCTCTGCAGCTGGAGGACATTCCACTGTGACTAGATCTCCTTTGATGGGGGCCCACAGAATAAAGGACCTGAGGGGATGTTCTTTTTATCATTAATACGCGTGCAGGTGTGTGTTAGTTACTGACACCCATAACGTGTGTGATTCCTCAAGCAGGTGTGTGAGTGGGCAGGGGTTGAGTGGTGAGAGGGGAGGGGGGGTAGGGGTTGTGAGGGGGGCGGGGGGGTAAACTGCACATGGACACTCCCTTCACATACCAGGCAGCAGGCTGAGAAGGACTTTTTGGGCGGTTTAAGAGGCGGGGGAGGCGCTTTGTCCCACTCCCAAAAAGCCATAGAGTTCTGCAGCACCAGACACCCCTCCACCTGCTGGTGGGGTTGGTACGGCCCAAACCAGCACAAGAGCGCAACGCCAGGCGACATGCGACGACCGGGACAAACAGAACGGAAAGAAGACAGGACAGAAGAAAAAAGAAAAAAAGAAAGAAAGAAAGAAAGAAAGAAAGAAAGAAAGAAAGAAAGAGACAGACAGGCAGACAGGCAGCATGCACATGAGCACACAACACACTTAGACAAGAGAACGCTGAACAGAAGACAGGCCAAAGAAAGTCCCAAACAAAACAACGTGAAAGGGGAAATGAGGGAAAAGAGGAAGGAAACTCACAAAAAGAGACAGAGAGACGGAGACCAAATTAAAAGTACCAGACAAACTACCTACCATACTAATAGTTTGAAAAACAACAACAAACAAACTAACAAAACCACCAGACAGATGACAGAGGAAGGGACAGGGGAACAGAAAGATCAGGACTCTGACACGGCTGTCCAGTTTGAGGGAGTTACCTCTTTCAGGTCGTTGTCCAGTCCTAGGTGTTCGTTGTGATGTCTGTGCCTGTCCTGTCGGCGCTGAGATGTGGCTGTGCGATTCGACCACCTGCAGACAGACACACACACACCATCAGAAACACAACCACTAATACAAGTACAATACTTTAGGAATCTACAGCATATCAAGATGTAGACAAACACTGCTTAAAAAGACACATATACTTGAGTATTTCCATGACTTCTTTGTTTCAAATGGTTCTGTATGGTTATAGCACAATCCAGTTGAACATATGTAGACGTCTGACACTGCTCCACAGTTCTCTATGATTTATAGTCTAGTGTACCACTAGCTGCTGTGCAGCGGGAGGCTTACTTGTTATTCGTGGGTCCGGAGGCCAGCACGTCGGCCTGCAGCTTGGGGAAGAAGCCCTGCTGGTACTTGCCCTGGCCAATCTTCATGTCCAGCAGGTGGGGGTGGATGGCCGTGTGATCGATCTTCATCAGTCGCTGCTCGATGGCCTGGGCTGGAGGTTGGATGTGGTGGGGAGGGGAGGGGGAGGGGGGGAGAAGCGACAGCAGCTTAGCACCAAAATCAAAACCCAATCAATCTGTCATTTCAAGCATGACATGATGACATGAGGGAAAATATCAGCCGCTGAGCCACTCTGACACAGACAGTGTGCTGGTGCCAGCGGAGCAGAGAGAGAGAGAGAGAAAGAAAGACAGAGGGAGGGAGGGAGAGAGAGAGAAAGTGTTCACAGCCTGGCAGAAAGTGCTGTGGACTGGACTGTCCCCCACAAGGAGCCTTGGCCAAACATCAAAGCATTGTTGTTATTCATTAGGACATGAGTGCAGTCCTTTCATCCTGCTCGCGCTCATCCAACCTCTTTATCTGCCTTTCTGTTTGGCCCCCAGCCCCTCCATCCCCCTCTCTCTATCCCGCTCTCTCTCTGTCTCTCTATCCCTCTCTCTCTCTGTCTCTCTATCTCTCTATCCCTCTCTCACCCTCCCTCCTTCTCCCTCCCTCCCTCTCCCTCCATCCCTCTCTCACCCTCCCTCCTTCTCCCTCCCTCCCTCTCCCTCCATCCCTCTCTCTCTATCCCCCTCTCTCTATCCCTCTCTCACCCTCCCTCCTTCTCCCTCCACCCCTCTCTCTATCCCTCTCTCACCCTCCCTCCTTCTCCCTCCCTCCTTCTCCCTCCCTCCTTCTCCCTCCATCCCCCTCTCTCTGTCTCTCTATCCCTCTCTCTCACCCTCCCTCCTTCTCCCTCCATCCCTCTCTCTCCATCCCCCTCTCTCTGTCTCTCTATCCCTCTCTCTCACCCTCCCTCCTTCTCCCTCCACCCCTCTCTCTATCCCCCTCTCTCTCTGTCTCTCTATCCCTCTCTCTCGCCCTCCCTCCTTCTCCCTCCACCCCTCTCTCTGTCAGGGACATGTACTGGGGGCTACATTACATAAGAGCCTGCTCCCCTGCATACGTACGGCTAGTGGAGGCTGATGGGACACTGGTCAGATAGATCCGTCTGCACGTGGGCTTCCGAGCGCTGAGAAGCTGCGAGACACCCAGGCTGGCTGGATGGATGGATGGGTGGATGGAGACTCTGGGCTCTCCTGCCTTAATGCTCTTTCCTGAGTGCACTGTTTACATTCCTGCATTCATTAACTCTGCACAACCTACATACCGGTATGTTACGGAGCAGAGGACCTGTTTAAGCCAGTAAGTGCATGCCAGTAAGTGCATGCCCGGTTGTGTGTGTGTGCGTGTGTACGTGTATGTATGTGTGTTTGTGTGTGTGTGTGTGTGTGTGTATGCATTACGTGCATGTGCATACCTATGTATACGTGTGTGTGCGCGCGCATTACGTGCATGTGCGTACCTATGTGCATGTGAGTGTATGTGTCTGTGTGTGTACATGTGTGTGCATGACTTGCATGTGCGTACCTATGTGTGTGTGCCTGTGTGTGTCTGTGCAAATGCATGTGATTGTGTGTCTGAGCTTGATGAAAGTTTAATGAGAGAGCAGCACAGAAACTTCTCCAGTTTATCTCACTAACACACAGTAATGTTGTGTGTGCTTCCCCTAACATCAACAAAAACAGAAAGTCATAATTGGAAATGACGGAATACCAGTGATTCTGAACACATACAAGAGCATATGCATATGCCCTTCTGTACTCTCTCTTGGTCTCACACACACACACACACACACACAGCTGGCCAGTCATCCAGAGTTTCATTACCTATGCAGTCCTGCAGCCCTAGGCTTCCTTCTACAGATGCAGCAACCGTAATTAGTGCAGTTAATGAGCTGAAGTCAGATGAGTTTTAATTAAGACAAAAGACCTGGGCCACTCGAACACATACACTTGCCAACAGCTGACAGGCTCCCTTTAAAGGACTCCGGACTTCCTTCAGTGTCCACACGGACCTTGGGACTGCCCAGAGGCTCTGCCTCTGCCTGACCATGTCCTTTACTTCCTCTGGCAGGAGCACTTAACATCCATGTACCCTCTCCAACTCCAGGAGATCTGAAAGACTGCTTTATGTTTCTCGCTCGCTCTCTCGCTCGAAAGACTTCATTAAAAACCTCCTCACATCTCTCTCTCTCTCCCTCCGTTTCTCCCCCATGTCTCTCTCCCCCCCATCTTTCTACCTCCATCTCTCTCTCCCTCTCTGACTATTATCAGAGCATCAGAACAGTCTGCCCTTTTGTCTATTTGGGTGCGGGTGTGACGCAGCCAGGGAAGATTAATTTTGCCTCATCATTCAGCTAACCTTCTCCCAAAGTCCCGCAGCCTTCTCTGTCTCTGCCACTGCACTGAATGACAAAAAGTCCACACACAGTACCCCTGATAATGTACACACACATGCATACAATTCCCACAATCCTGGGAGTCACCTCTATTTGGCAGAATGCCATTCACTTAAACACTACACATCTTTCTCAGTGCATCGCAGGGATTAAATGCAGAGAGATTTGGGAGTTGTTTCTATGGGATTTGAGAGCTCTTTTGAAGGGATCTGAAAGAGCTCCAGAGACTGCGCTCATTCGACAGGTGAGCTCACCTGACTCCTCCAGTATGGTGCACCTCTGGTAGGTGGAGGAGCGGAGGCTGGGGGCACGCACGTTGAAGAGGCGGGCTTTCTCGATGCGTCCGTCAAACACCCGCAGCATGGGCTCCTTCTCCTCCCACTGGGACATGATCTTGTTGTCGATGAAGGTGGCGAACATCTGCGTCTCGATGAAGTGCGACAGGAATGGCAGGTAGGGCTCTGGCTGGTCCGACAGGAAAGAGGCCTGAGGTTGGACACACACACACACACACACACACACACTTTTATTTGCTGCTGGTGACACACTGTCCTGAACGGGCACAGTTGTACCTGCCACAAATAAATCCAATTTCACACAACCTCGCCAATTTCTAGCGGACAGATAACTCATTTCCTGTGGCCTTGGGAGCAGGCAGTGTCTGCCTACCTGTTACACTACCATCACTTTAATACCAAACTCATCCCTATTGACTCATCTGGGAGCTGTTGACTTTGCAATGATTCTCAGAGGATGAAAAAATACATGTTCAATACTCGAGTCAAGGAGAGCACTTTCTGGCCGGCTTCTGTCTAAGTGGGGTCAATTAAAAGTGCTGTTTGAACGGTTCTATAATGTTAACATCGACACTCTCATCTCCTGAGCAGCCCATTCTGAGAAGCAGAGCCTCATTAGGGTGATGAGTGAATCTATGGCAACCCTATTTCTCTAAGAGCAACATCTGCTTTGCCTGAGGAGGCCAGACTAAGAGGGACTAGCCTGCAGCTGCCCCACATTCTAGTTAATACCTATCTGATGGATCGATGCAGACATGGCAGGGGAGGAGAGCAAGCCATTAGTGGACACACTCTCCTCTCAATTGATGTCTCTTAGCAAGAGAACAACAAGGGGACATGATTGTGTGAATGGGTTTATGTATACTTCTCTTGTGTATGTGTGTGTGTGTGTTTGCTCCTTTTGTGTGTTTCCTTCTTTCTTGTGTGTGTGTGTGTGTGTGTGTGTGCAGTATGTGTGCGTGTGGGTGTGTGTGTGTGTGTGCAGTATGTGTGCGTGTGTGTGTGTGTGTGTGTGTGTGCAGTATGTGTGCGTGTGTGTGTGTGTGTGCAGTATGTGTGCGTGTGCGTGTGTGTGTGTGTGTGCAGTATGTGTGCGTGTGTGTGTGTGCAGTATGTGTGCGTGTGTGTGTGTGTAGTATGTGTGCGTGTGTGTGTGTGTGTGTGCAGTATGTGTGCATCATGTGTGTATTTCCTACCTTGTCAAAGTTGTGCATCTGTTCCCGGTTGGTGAGCCAGGACTCCAGGTCGGGGGCGCTCTGGATGACGAACGCCTCGTAGTCGGCGAACATGGTGGCGAAGCGGCCGGCGAACACCTCGCGCAGCTGCACGTTCAGCTGGGCGCTCCGCAGCTCCTGCTCGTCCTCCGCCGAGCGCTTGCCCCCCGCGCTGCCCCCACCTCCGCCCGTCTCCCCGTCGGCCTGTCCGTCCCGCACGCCCCTGCGGATGGCCTCCAGGCGGTCCACGGTCACGCCGGTGCGCTTGGCCAGCGCCTGCAGCCGGTCCAGCGTGGGGCTGCCCTGCAGCAGCTCCAGCACGGCCATGTCCTCGCGGCCCAGGTTGCCGTTGCGCCCGTCGTCCACCAGCTCCCTCAGCACGGTGCTCTTCAGGCCGGCGCTGGGGCTACCGGACGTCCGGCTGCTGCTGGTGGTGGTGCTGGTGGTGGTGGGGGGGGCGGTGGCGGTCAGGGTGATGGGCGCGTTGCTGCCCTCAGGGGAGAGGCCGAAGCGTAGCAGCACGTCGGTGAGCTCGCGGATGAACTCGGGCTTGTTGGGCAGCTGGGGGAAGTCCTCAGGGAGCTCAATGGTGTGGTTGTCCACGTCCACAAAGCACAGGTTCGCCTGCGGCACACCAAGAGGAGAGGATAAGTATGCGTGTGTGTGTGTGTCTATATACAGATATGTGGTACACATACAATGGAGAGTGAGCAGAAATAGACCAGGTACACATCATTCATATTAATTGGGAACAACCAGCATGCCAAGGGCACAGTCAAAATAAAGGCCAATGGTAACGCATGTCCAGACACCTGCGTCTGACCCACTGCTACTGGATTTGCACACTGACCTACAAACTCCAGTGTTCCCTACCGCTTGTGTTTGGTGTGGAAATAATCGGATGATACACTGAAGCATTAAATGGAGGCAGAAACACGTGAAGTGGAACAGACAAGAGCATAGCAGTGCATGTGTGTGTGAGTGCATGTGTGTTTAAGTGTGTGTGTGTGTGTGTGTGTGTGTGTGTGTGTGTGTGTGTGTGGACTGTAAACTAATGCTGGTTTTGTCTTTAGGCAGCTGTATGGCCTCACTTTGCCTGTGTAAGAAGCACTCAAGCATAGGGGCTCAACAACTCATCCTGCCAGCACACAGGACTGACAAGCAGCTCACCTATAAAGCCACAAAATCAAGTGTGTGTGTGTGTGTGTGTGTGTGTGTGTGTGTGTGTGTGTGTGTGTGTGTGTGAACACAAAAAGGAACTGTATGCATGCAATGTTATTTATGTGCAAGATTGTGTGAGATGCGTGCGTGCGCATGTGTGTGTTCGTGTGTGTGTGCGTGGTGTTTCTCTCGCAGCTCAGCAGGCCTGTCACCTCTAAAGTGTGAAGACATGTCCATGTCAGCAGCGGCAGTGGGCTGTGAAGAGCCATGTCTGACAGGGAGAGGTGAGAGGTGGGCCACAGGGACTGTGTTCCCCACTCCAGTTTCCCCTGGCCTCATCTCAAACACACACACACACACACACTGCTTGGACACTGAGCCAGAATGGAGTGTCACTGCTGGTCCCACAGAGGGTATCTGCAGATGGTGGTGCAGACACATGCCATGCTCCTCCACTGCCTCACCAGCATCGCGGGTGCCATCTTGCCCCTGCCGCTCCGCGGCGGATTCCCACCTCCTCCGGCCCTGACCTTGACCACTGGCTGGGCAGCTGTAGCCTTGGCAACAGAGCGGAGCAGGAGAGCCGGAACAGCCCCAAGGGTGTGTGAGGAGGAAGCATTTTCAGCCAAGTCAGCTCTCTGGGGCCCGTGTGTGTGTGTGTGTGTGTGTGTGTGTGTGTGTGTGTGTGTGTGTGTGTGTGTCTGCTGTCCAAGCCCTCCTTGTTGCAGTGCTGACCTTGCGTGCGAGCTCTGACCTGTGCTTGGAGGCAGCATGGTTAAAATAGCCCTGTCTCTAAGCTGCAGTTTTACCCTCACACTCCTTCTCAACCCCTTTCCTCACTCTCCATCCCCTTGTTTTATAATCTTTGTTGCTTTCTTTCTCTTTCCCTCTCTCTCCATCACTCTTTCTTTTTTGCTTTCTTTCAACCTCCCATCTGTTGGGGCTGTGTTAAGGTCTCCCTCTCCCTCTCCCTCTCCCTCTCCCTCCCTGCCCCTCTCTCCCTGCCCCTCTCTCTCCCTGCCCCTCTCTCTCCCTCTCCCTGCCCCTCTCTCTCCCTCTCCCTGCCCCTCTCTCTCATCTGCTAAGGCTGGGCTGAGGTCTCACTCTCCTGTAGTCCTGCAATCATTCTCCCACCTCCCTCTCCCTCCCTCCCTCTCCCTCTCTTTCTCTCTCCCTCTCTTTCTCTCCAGTAGCTGGAGCTGGGCTGATGTCTGAGTCATGTGCGTGGACCCGTGAGAGGCCCATCTCCAGTCATGGGGCACAGATCTGCTGTGACGCGTCCGGTCGAGGCGACCCGGGCTCTAGCGGATGCCCAGCGCAGGAGAGGCGTCCACCTCAGGCATGTCAAAAACGAGTCGCTGAGTCACGGTTTGTTTGTGAAGGCCGTGGTGTATTCGTAGGGGTGTTGGCCTAGATTGCTCCTCCAAAAGCCCCGACTCAGTCTCTGTGCATCAAACATGGGAGTGGAACAGAGTCTCAACACTCTCAACATGTTTTAGCGGCTGCTTGTCCCCTGGGCCCCCGTCACCCAAGTGAACTGCCCTTCTGACCACGCTAAAGGACCGAGTGGAATGAGATGGGGAAATCGCCACTATGGACTGATGGGAAAATGACCACTGAGAGACATTCAAATGTTTACAGTCGGGTCTCAACAACACTTATTTCCCTTCCTGTTCCAGATATTGCCATCTAGTTTCTAGGTCACGGCTGCTTGAACGCAGCATGCAGTGGAGCGGGCGCTTGGCAGCGGGGCATGTGGAGAGGTTTTGTGCAGGGTGGACGCGGCAGGACACAGAGGGTGTGAAATTGGATTTGGGCTGAGAGTGCCAGCAGAGGCTCTCCGGAGCTCTTCTCGTTCTCTCTCTCTCTCTCTCTCTCTCTCTCTCGTTCTCTCTCTCCGCACATGATTAGAATTCATACGGTGGCGGGAGAGAGATTAGCCTGCCCGTCGAGAGCACCGTGTCCGAGAGAACTGTCCGGAAGCAACGGCTCTGCTGGGCTCATCCCTGCCAGCACAGCTGAGCTGCCGAAGTCCAGTTGGGAGCGTGTGCGTTTCAGGGGAATGGGAGTGGACAGATGTTAGCACACATGTGGAACAGCAGGGGAAAGCTGTCCAATCATTTGACATGAAATAGGCCCAATACAAGCCCTAAATGAGACTATTCATGGCAGTAAGAGAGGATGAGTTAAGTGGGCTATGGCCAATTTATACAAGCCATCATCTTACATTCAGGAACACATCCACTCCAGCTAGCATCAAAGACAGCTCGATTTCAGTGGTGAATCCAAATAATAAACAGAGACAGAGAGAGAGAGACAGAGAGACAGAGAGAGAGAGAGAGAGAGAGAGAGAGAAAGAAAGAAAAAAAGAAAGAAAGAAAGAAAGAAAGAAAGAAAAAGAAAGAAAGAAAGAAAGAAAGAAAGAAAGAGAGCGCGAGAGAGAGAGAGAGAGAGAGAAAATTTCTCCGTGTGTGAGTGTGTGTGTGTGTTTTGATGCGTGTGTGTTTTGATGAGTGCGCACATTCAGTGTGAATGTGAAATAAAGGGGGACTGACATTGGCATAGGGAAACAAAGGAAGAGAAGAGGGAGCATGACCAGAGTTGAGGCTGAGGGGAGTAGGACAGGCAGAGGACAAGAGAGGGCAGTGGTGCCCAGAGATGACCATACCTCCTGGGGCAGCTCCAGCTTGGAGCGGTCGGTGCCCTCTTTGGACTGCAGGCCCATGAGGTAGGGCACTGGCGCGTCCAGGAAGTGCAGCAGCGAGGCGGGCAGGATGGGCACGTAGACGTGCTGCCACTGGAACGGGAAGAGCAGTGTGGTGATGCCCTCCGCCACCGCCATCAGCCGCTGGTAGTCTACACAGGGAGGGACAGAGGGGCACAGCAGGGTGAGTGAGTGACACACGCGATGCGACGCCTGCACACACACACACACACGCACTGCACCTGCGCACACACACACACCTCCACACCTTTTTACCGCACACACACGCACACGCACACACACGCACACACACACACACACAATAATCTTACGATCTCAGTCCTTAGAGCAACTAATACGTTTCTGGTGTTTTGATTTCATTCTGATTTCATTCTGATGTCATTTCACTGTAATCCATCCTGGTTCTCTGTGGCACCTGGTCCATGCACTACTCCACTGCTGCTTTAAAATGCATTACCTTCTTTCAATGCTCCCAGTGAACATACTGCTGTGGTTTTCCTGTGTCTGTGTGTGTGTGTGTGTGCGTGCGTGTAAGTGTGTGACATGATCAGGTCTTTCTCTTTGTCCCCAGGAATAGATTTAGGATAGATGGGTGAGACAGAAGCCAGGGCTTCACTCATTCCATTTTCAATCCTGGGGAAAGATTTCTGTGGCTGGCTGCACTGCTGGCAAACTAACTCGGTAATCTTTCACAGAAAATGCTGTGTGTTTTTCAAGGCCACCTGCACTAAAGACAATGCAAAAGCAATTCATTGTACGGTTGAACTTTGAGCATAAGAGTGTGTGTGTGTGTGTGTGTGTGTGTGTGTGTGTGTGTGTGTGTGTGTGTGTGTGTGTGTGTGTGTGTGTTGTAAAACAGGTTAAAAGCCATAAGATGAATCGGTCACCTCCTGCTTGAGACACATTAGCTCAGCGCTATCTCCAGCGTGTGGCTCTTGTTCCCTGGCTCTGTGAGGGGCCTGCTGCCTCAGCGCAGCGCTCCCCATTAGCCACCATTAGCATCGCTCATACTTCACTCCACAGGCAGCCACCCAACAAGTCATTACTAACCAGCGCCCTGCACTGCACTGCTCTACGCCCCGGGATTAATGGAGCCAATATGTCTTAAACAGGAGGGGGCAGAGCTGCCTTAATCAGGACTCCATCTACCGGGGAGACGCCACGGTCATGATGAGTGTACGTGGGACAGCGAGTGTGTGATGGAGAGTGTGTGTGTGTGTGTGTGTGTGTGTGTGTGCTGGCTGCACTGCTGGCAAACTAACCGATAATCTTTCACAGAAAATGCTGTGTGTTTTCAAGGCCACCTGCACTAAAGACAATGCAAAAGCAATTCATTATGCGGTTGAACTTTGGAGCATAAGAGTGTGTGTGTGTGTGTGTGTGTTGTAAAACAGGTTAAAAGCCATAAGATGAATCGGTCACCTCCTGCTTGAGACACATTAGGCTCAGCCATCTCCAGCGTGTGGCTCTTGTTCCTGGCTCCAGTGAGGGGCCTGCTGCCTCAGCGCAGCGCTCCCCATTAGCCACCATTAGCATCGCTCATACTTCACTCCACAGGCAGCCACCCAACAAGTCATTACTAACCAGCGCCCTGCACTGCACTGCTCTACGCCCCGGGATTAATGGAGCCAATATGTCTTAAACAGGAGGGGGCAGAGCTGCCTTAATCAGGACTCCATCTACCGGGGAGACGCCACGGTCATGATGAGTGTACGTGGGACAGCGAGTGTGTGATGGAGTGTGTGTGTGTGTGTGTGTGTGTGTGTGTGTGTGTGTGTGTGTGTGTGTGGGGGGTGTGCGGCGTGTGTGTGGGGTGGGGTGTGTGTGTGTGTGTGTGTGTGTGTGTGTGTGTGTGTGTGTGTGTGTGTGTGTGTGTGTGTGTGTGTGTGTGTGTTTTCAGTATTCACTGGTACGTTACAGGCTGCCCCATTGTCTGTGCTGAAGGGAGTCTTTATGTGGCCAGCCCTCTGAATAGAATGAGTAATGGGCCTGAGAGAAGAGGGTGAGGGCATCTTTTAGAGGAAGAGAAAGAGAGAAAGAGAGATGGATGAAGGAGAGAGAAGAGGGGGCATGGAGGAGGGGGTGGGGTGTCACCCCCTGACAGCGGACTGAGGTCAAGACTCAGCACATAGAGAGAGAGGGAGACAAGAAGTGCTTTAGAGCACAGAGGGAAAGAGGGACAGAGAGAGGCGGATGAAAGGATCAGGAAGGAGGGAATGACAGTGGGGAGAAAGAGATGGAGACACTGTGGAGTGGAGGACACTCCTAGGAAAACCCCAGTGAAAACACGGCCACTCAAGCCTTGCATAAGACCGGCACACACACGCACACTCACTGACACGCTGTGACTAAACTGACCACTCAGCACCACACACACACACACACAACAACTGTCCAACACACACAGTCTGATGCCAGAGCGGAAAATCAGCACAATAACGTGCTCACAGACGTCATTCCGATGGCGCCGATGCCTATCCTATCTAATCCGTTGTTGAGGTGCATACAGCAGGCTTATCTCCCTGAGCTCCTACACAAGTTCTCTCCATCCTGAGCGCGAGTGGTGTACCGGAGAACCCCATGGAAGACCTGAGAAAGGTCAAAATGTTGTTTTGGCATCAACAAAACCCAAAACTTTGTTTGTGTGTGTGTGTTTTTTTAATAGTTTCTGGAATGTGTCCACAGCTTTCTTTCTCTTCATTTCCCATGTAGGCCAGGGCCGTCCCTCCCCACAGTGTCGAGTTCTAATTACAGCGTGATGCTGCTGCTGCCTCGGTTTCATTGTGTGCAGCCCACAGTGGCTCTGTGGAGTTCATTAGCAGCTGGGCCGGGCTGATCTCAGCTGTGTTCGCATCTCTGCATTGAGATGTAATATTCATATCGCTCTCCTGATGAAAACAGCCTCCACCCCCTTAAAAAGCACAGCGTATAACATCAAACACGGTGCAAAGGAGCATGGGAAATGGGGGAGGGGACGTGCTGTGGAGGAGAGCCAGTTTGATTTGCTCTGCCCTCAGACGAACCGCTTTGGAGGTCGGCGCCCGGCGCGTAGATAATGCCAGAGCCTCATTTTCAAATGGACGCTCGGAATTCTACAGACCGAGCGGTGGTAGAGTGTTATGACTGCTCGCAAGCGTGCCCCCAGGACCCTGGCGCACTGGCCTCTTTGAAGATGCCCATTTTTTTCACCACAACATCCGAGAAAGCTCACACTCAGTCAAATGCAAATGGTGGCATTAACATTTGATTCGGACGTTCCCCTCGAGAGGGAGGGGGAGAGCTGAGAGTCTGAAGTGAGAGTGAAACTATGATTCAGCGGATGCACACAGATCCCATCTGCTGTGACTCAGGAAGACGCAAGGTCTGCACGGGAAAAACACACTCGCCTGAGCAGAGAGGCGTCAGTCAGCAGGGTTCAGAGCACTGCGGTGCATTCACAGCTGTGTAGGGCCTGGCCCATACCCTCCACATCAGTGCTTTTTAAACTCTCTATTCATCGCACTAGTGCAATGAGATTAGATGAAATGCCCATAAATCACCCTCTGAATGTGGGCGAATGCAGGAGCTGGGCACAGTAAACCCAGCTTGGCTTGTCCTGAGGGCTCTGACTGATTAGAATGAGTAACGCATGACTCACAATTACAATAGTGCATCGCACATGACGTGATGAAGCAGGCAGACACAATAACAACGCTTTCCATCAAGTGCATAGAGCCATGTCAGCTCTGGGGATTTAATCAGGAACCCAATCTGGGGTGACAGCGTGCAGAGAGGATGTCAGTCAGGCTGATGATAAAAGCTGCTAAGCAGGCTAGAACTCGCGGCACAGTTTTGCACAAGATGGGCTTAAAGACAGTCTTGTTTTTTGGAGTTTTTGAAGTCATTTTTGAAGAGCTGACCCCAGGGGCCAGTGTGGAGCAGTACAATGGCACAGGGTCCTTATGTGGCCTGTGCCGACTTAACACGAGTCTGTCGGTCACTCAGCCTAATGGGGCTACCCCATGGATAATTCATCAGACGCCATTACTGCAGGCCATTACTAAAATTACACTTACACTACCACAGATTTCTGACAGGTTAGACAAATCCAATCTGAAACTCATCAAGGCCCTTTGAACCAATCATCTATCACACGCTGCTCCTCTTCAACAGAGCCCTCCTCTTCCTCAGTGGCACCTCCTGCTCCAACTGCCTTTACCCGCCATCAGGCATGGAACATGACTAGCCATTACTAAGTCATGGGAAAGCATGGTGCATTATTCACCAGCCCAGCATTTCACTCTCGACTTGGTGTAAACCTGAGCAATAATCTCACAACGCCTCTGGCGTTTCCTGTCCTCTCCCTCCAGACTGCTCTGGCTGATCTGGGCTCAGGCCAAAACAGCATCTCTGCATGGCGCATGGCTCACTCCCACACACACACACAAAATAGACTACATGCTAAGATCACTTCCTGTTCTTACCCTCAGACAGTAGCAATTAGGTTCATGTTTTTTTTTTTTTTTGCATGAGCATAAACCCATTCTTCCAAATGATTCCAAGTTAATTCCAAGCTAACATAATGAGGCATATTACATGGCAAGCATATAGTGTATTCACTACTAGTTGTCAACTGTAGAAAGAGACAAATGGCCTATATTGGAAGCCAAGAGCAGGTCAAGCAACATAGCCAGCGCACCGGGCCTTACCTTGTGAGTAGAGCAGGATCTGCATCTCCAGCAGCACGCAGGTGAACAGCTGCACCAGGTTCTCCACCCCCAGCAGCTGGAAGGCCTCGCCCAGGGGGAAGTCGGCCAGGGGCAGCTCGGCCAGGCCCGGCCGCTGGCACACGATGGGCTCGTAGACGGCGTGGAACTTGAGCGAGCGGCCGGGCGGCGGCAGCGGCACCTCGTACAGGACGTTGTGCACGTAGCTCTCCAGCGGCAGCGGCGGGGGCTGCTGGGCAGTGACGGCGCGGTGCATCTGGGCCAGAAAGCGGCGGCACGCGTGCATGAAGGGCATGGGCGTCACCAGGCACAACGCCTTGGACACGAGGGTGTCAGCGAGAGAGAGAGAGAGAGAGAGAGAGAGAGAGAGAGAGAGAGAGAGAGAGAGAGAGAGAGAGAGAGAGAGAGAGAGAGAGAGAGAGAGAGAGAGAGAGAGAGAGAGAGAGAGAGAGAGAGAGAGAGAGAGAGAGAGAGAGAGAGAGAGAGAGAGAGAGAGAGAGAGAGAGAGAGAGAGAGAGAGAGAGAGAGAGAGAGAGAGAGAGAGAGAGAGAGAGAGAGAGAGAGAGAGAGAGAGAGAGAGAGAGAGAGAGAGAGAGAGAGAGAGAGAGAGAGAGAGAGAGAGAGAGAGAGAGAGAGAGAGAGAGAGAGAGAGAGAGAGAGAGAGAGAGAGAGAGAGAGAGAGAGAGAGAGAGAGAGAGAGAGAGAGAGAGAGAGAGAGAGAGAGAGAGAGAGAGAGAGAGAGAGAGAGAGAGAGAGAGAGAGAGAGAGAGAGAGAGAGAGAGAGAGAGAGAGAGAGAGAGAGAGAGAGAGAGAGAGAGAGAGAGAGAGAGAGAGAGAGAGAGAGAGAGAGAGAGAGAGAGAGAGAGAGAGAGAGAGAGAGAGAGAGAGAGAGAGAGAGAGAGAGAGAGAGAGAGAGAGAGAGAGAGAGAGAGAGAGAGAGAGAGAGAGAGAGAGAGAGAGAGAGAGAGAGAGAGAGAGAGAGAGAGAGAGAGAGAGAGAGAGAGAGAGAGAGAGAGAGAGAGAGAGAGAGAGAGAGAGAGAGAGAGAGAGAGAGAGAGAGAGAGAGAGAGAGAGAGAGAGAGAGAGAGAGAGAGAGAGAGAGAGAGAGAGAGAGAGAGAGAGAGAGAGAGAGAGAGAGAGAGAGAGAGAGAGAGAGAGAGAGAGAGAGAGAGAGAGAGAGAGAGAGAGAGAGAGAGAGAGAGAGAGAGAGAGAGAGAGAGAGAGAGAGAGAGAGAGAGAGAGAGAGAGAGAGAGAGAGAGAGAGAGAGAGAGAGAGAGAGAGAGAGAGAGAGAGAGAGAGAGAGAGAGAGAGAGAGAGAGAGAGAGAGAGAGAGAGAGAGAGAGAGAGAGAGAGAGAGAGAGAGAGAGAGAGAGAGAGAGAGAGAGAGAGAGAGAGAGAGAGAGAGAGAGAGAGAGAGAGAGAGAGAGAGAGAGAGAGAGAGAGAGAGAGAGAGAGAGAGAGAGAGAGAGAGAGAGAGAGAGAGAGAGAGAGAGAGAGAGAGAGAGAGAGAGAGAGAGAGAGAGAGAGAGAGAGAGAGAGAGAGAGAGAGAGAGAGAGAGAAACAGATATACCTAGACTCCTTAATCTTCCTCTTTCCCAGCGCGACGTCCAGACGAGGGGTCCGCCGCCGGCCGCCGACGGAGACGGGGCGGAGGACGAGGAGCTGTCGCCCTCGTCCAGGCTGCTGGCCAGCGAGTCCATGCTGGAGGAGGAGGACGAGGAGGAGGAGGAGGAGGAGGAGGGGTTGGTGCCGTTGGAGGCGTGCTCGGCGCGGTGCATCTGGTGCAGGGTCTGCATGGCGGCGCAGATCTGCGGGCTGGTCACCTCCTCGTAGAAGGTGTGCACGAAGCCGTAGGTGCGCGAGCCGTCCTCCCGCGTGATCAGGTAGGAGTGGAACTGCGGCTCCCGGGAGTCTCTCTGTGTCCGGAAGGACAGGCCCTTGGGCATGCACAGCTAGGAGAGGGAGGAGGAGCAGGGGGCAAATTAGAACTTGCTCAAATAATCAGCACATTGATTTTCACATGCACACGCATACAGGCACAAGCACACACACAAACAATCACACACACACACAAACCAAAATCACACACACAATGAATAAAAGTGGCTTATTATGTTGATTATGTTGATTTGACAGCCTGGGCAGTGTTATCTGCCAAACTCAACTGACACAGCCGCCCCATGGGATCATACAAGCCCATTCTGATTTGATTAGAGCATGTACGACTGAGCCGTGTCTCCCCATGATGAAGAGTGCGTTCTCATTCTCCAGAAGCATCTTCTGAAGTCGTGCAAAGTTTCTGTGGCTAAATGGGAGCACTTGGCTCTCTGATCTAATTTGGAGAAAAGAGAGGAATGCAGCTGTTTTCACATTTCATAACTGCTGTATAGCCCACTTCTAGAACCTTCCGTGCCAGTCTGTGCATTATCAGAAGTAGGGGAATAAGAACAGAGGGAGGAGTATATTCCATGACGTGCAGAAAGAAGGGGATAGAGAGAGAGAGCAAGAGCGAGAGCGAGAGCGAGAGCGAGAGCGAGAGAGAGAGAGAGAGAAACAGATATACCTAGACTCCTTAATCTTCCTCTTTCCAAATCAGAGTTGTAAACTGTGATAAAATACCAATTTCAAAAGCTCATGGAGTCATCTCCTGGTTTAGAAAAACAGGCTCAAGGATTATTACTCACATTCAAAACACTTACACACCCATGCACAGACACACACTCACAATTCTGACTTGCTCCTGTGACATTTCAACCAATTCACAGAACCAATAGTGAGAGACACAGTTGAGGATGTGCTCAAAGTGAGAGAGAGAGACAGAGCGAGAGAGAGAAGGATGAAGAGAGGCAAAGAGAGGGAGATATGGAGAGAGTAGAGCGCTTGAGAGGCAAACGATAGAGAGAGGATTTATGAGGAGAGGAATTAGAATATAAAAAGCAATCATCACAGGGGCTTTAGCCAGGACCGAGCTGAGCCATCAGTAAGCCATTCAGCATCCATCTCTGACAGAGAGGGAGAGAACGTGGGGGGGCTGGGAAAAGGAGGAGGGGAAGAGAGGCTACTTCTGTCCCCTCCACTCCACTCCACTCCGCACTCCTCTCATCCTGCTCAACTCCTACTGACCCGCACGTCACAGTCCACTGTGGTGGCCAATGGGAAAAAAGGAAGTCAGGCAGCCGCGGCAGGAAGTGGGTGCATGGGTGCACAAAAAGTATGTGCGAGATCAGTCAGAGTGCCTTTGGAGATGTAGAGGGTGCCACGCAGCCAAGACTAATGTGGGCTGTAACAAGTTCTGGAGTTTTTCCAAAATAAAACCAGTGTCTTCAAAACTTTTCTTGAAATTGAACAAAAGACAGGGAATAAAGAGATGACCCTAAGGGCCAGAGTGGGCAAGTTATACGGAACAGGGTCCTTGGGGGCTGTTCTCCATCCTGCAGTCCTCTTGGACGGAGGGAAACGAGGCTAGTCCTCTCCCTGCACTTCTCCCATCGTTGTTCAACTCCTAGTGACCTAACAGAGTCAGACCTGCAAATTAGACTCCCATTTGGTGGCAATAAAGTCTTGCTGCTGCAGCTGCAGCTAGCTTTTTTCCTGCTTAGAAAGCTGAATCTAAGCTTCTTCAAGCACCTGCATCAGCTGAAAAAAAAGAGAGACATCTACATCTGTTTGTGTGTGTTTAGCACAGGAGCCGCCTGATTGATCGTGTTTCACCTCCGCATTACCAACACCTTCTCCCGTCAGCAGTGAGCGCCAGATTGGGCGACGAGGTGTGGGTAGCTGATGATGTCATTCACAGCGCTAGCAAGCTCCGGTTTATCGTTTCAGAGCAGACAGGGACAGGAACAATGTGCGGTTTCCATGCCGACGTAAGTGGAGAAGCCGAGGTGAATAATTGATTGGAGGCAACTTGGCAATGGAGCATCAGTGAAGGGTTAGGATGGGAAAAAGAATGCCCTTGCATCACGGAGAGGAGGGTCAGCCACAGAGTCATGTTACCCACTAGCATCCTTTACCTGCATTTGTGTGCTGAGAACTGCTCTGTGTGTGTGTGGTGTGTGTGTGTGTGTGTGTGTGTGTGGATAGTTCTGTTTTTCTAAAACAAGCAGACAGGTGCAAGCAGGACCTAGTCTGCTTCCTACATTTGTCATATGGCACTGCCGATGTCAATATTTTGTATTTAAGCTCTAGTGACAGAATGACAAGTGTTATTTTCTCTATTGCAACCTAGAGCAGGAAATAGGAACCTCCACTACAGTACTGCCAAACCCCAAGGGAAAAATCTATAGGTGCAACAGCAGGAGTTGCATTCGGTCCATTACCCACAATCCCTTGAGGCGGAGCACTATATCCACACCAGACCTCTCCTGGAACGCTTATTAGTGATGCAGTCTTATATAAATCCAAGGCTTTCCCTATTTGCTTCCCGTGCAGTGGAATGCCTTGCGTTCTTTTTTGTGTGTGGTTATATTTAGCTTCATGCATCCCTGTACTACTTTGCTTAGGACGCTTTTCTGTTCCACATACTCCTCCACACTCACCATGTTAACAGCATCCTGGTCGAATGGGTTCCACTCTACGTTCTCCGGATAGTGGGCCAATACTTTGGACTTGAAGGTTCTTTTGAGCGGACTCTGGTCAAAGTTCTCCCCTGGGATGAAGAAAGCAGACACAGTTAGAGTGAGTTAGAACATGGTCCTCAACTTTCAAAATAAGACAGTAGACAGTTCCTGTTAAGGAAATGAGAACAGGACCTAGTGAGAGCCTTTAGGTCTTACACAACCTAAGAGGGATTACTCTGTGAGAACAACATGGGAAATGGAGGATTACCACATACAATATAGGTTTTCTTCTATGTGCATAGAAGTTAGCATGCACAGAGAGGAGAAACCCACCGGCTGACCTCAGAGAGAGGTAAGAGACCAACCAGTGACCGCGTTTGTGTGGAATTAATAAGGTCCACAATCACAGGATGACAGAGTGAAAATTGAGCCTTTTTCCTTCACACATACACTAGACTGATTGATCTGTCAATCTACTGCAGGTTCCCATAAGACGTTTCTGCCCTCACGGTCTCTAACGCTGTAAACAAACGCTAGTCTGTCTGGGCATGTGACGCCACAGAGGCCTGTTTAATGATCCAGTGGCATGATCACATAGTGTGCCAGCCAGAGGCTGAGAGCCTGAGAAATGGCAGTTTGGCCTCCAGTCATTTAACAGAACTGGGAGATCCACTGTCTGCCGTGAGAACTCTTCACCTACACCCCCTACCTACCCACACACACACCTCCACATACACATGCATACTATACATACACATACATACATACATACATACACTCCACACACACACACACACACACACACACACACACACACACACACACATACACATACACATACACATCTCCACATACATAAAACCTCCACATACATAGGAGTAAAAGTCTACATGGTGCAAACCAAGCCAAATCTACACATATACTACGTGCACAATCTGCATCAGAATTCAAGTCTAAATAGTAATTGAATACTCTCATATATTATGCATGTTAATATAGCTTGGCCTTGAAGACAACAGTCAGAATAATCAGATGTGAGAGGGATGTTCCTGCAGGGCTTGGGATGTTGTTTTGATTATGGGAGAATCATTGGCTGCCTACTGCCTAGCATAGACCAACCTGTGTCTGGAGACTAAAGCACTGTGATTAAATGTGGGCTTCAAACTGATTGATTTTAGATCACTGACAATCAGCTGGAGTGTAACACAGCGCTGGTGTCTGCTGGTGAGCTAGCCAGGGGTCAGGGGTCCATCTAGGGGACCGAGGGGGTTCTAATAGGCTTAATTGAAATAAATGTGTCCCCTCCAGGTGATCAAACGAAGTGATGGATGAGAGTCTGAATAAGAGGGGAGTTGGTGAGGATCACACACACACACACACACACACACACACACGCCCCTCGTGACCCCTGTGAAACACACTGCCTGGGGTCACGTTACGTTCTCTGGTTTGCACTGCCTTAACGCTTTTATCGATGCCTATAAACCTGCACTGAGCCTATTGAGGATGAGGATTAACAACAGTGACAATAAAATACTAACAAAAAAAAAAATGGATGCACTCTGTCCCTCACACAGAAACACACAGACAGACACGCACACAAAACCACTCCAGAATGATTCATCTGTGTTTGAGGGGTAATCTCTCAGGTGAGCTGCACACTGGACCAAAATACTCTCTTTTGTGCTCTGAGAAGACAGCCGATATCATTGGCCTGTCTTTGCACAAAGAAGGCCGTACACAGTGGACATGACTGAGGCATGGCCATTTATCCCTGCCCTGACCTACATGCTCATTAAACACACTTCCTCTTCACACAGCACAGCAGCATTAAGAAGAGGCTGATCCTAATTGGATTCCACTCTAATATTACAGTATCCTGTTATTCTCATATTTATTTATTTACATACCCTACACAGCTGCAGAAATCTATTTGGCCTGATAAACAATACAAAGCTAGACGCAGGGATTGTACTCAGATTTGCGATCCCTCAACCCACCCACACACAGTTACGGTAAGTGTGCGTAGACACCATCACTGCATGCAAAGACTAGCAGGGCTTCAGACAAAGGACCCACATGATCACAACAGTCCAGAAAACAGAAGAACACAACGGGGTCAACTGAAGCTCCGAGGAAGTGTGATGGAGACATTTGTTCAAGAGAACATCGTCCAGCATCACTGGGAGAAGGAGAAGGCAAAACAGACGAAAGAGTGAAAAGGCAAAAGAAAGAGCGGAAGACAAAAAGACAGAAAGAAAGAAAGAAAGAAAGAAAGAAAGAAAGAAAGAAAGAAAGAAAGAAAGAAAAGAAAGAAAGAAAGAAAGAAAGAAAGAAAGAAAGAAAGAAAGAAAGAAAGAAAGAAAGAAGACAAAGGAATGGTTAGGGTGTCTGTGTCTGTCTGTGTGGCGGTCAGGGCACACGTGAGGTGGAGTGAATGTTCAGATAAGAGGCCGTGAGGAACAGGGACGGGTCCCAGCACAGCACTGAGACGGACGGGGAAATGAGCTGGGGATTTGGTTACCGCATCCACTTGTAGGTTCAGGTGTGTGTGTGTGTGTGTGTGTGTGTGTGTGTGTGTGTGTGCACATGTGTGCGTGTGTGTGTGTGTGTGTGTGTGTGTATGTGTATGTGTGTGCACATGTTCGTGTGTGTGTGTGTGGTCTACATGTATCACTGCTACCAGGCATGAATAATGCAGCTGTTCTGACCTTTGGAGAGATATTACAAACAGCACCAGCGAGACGGCAGGAAAGAAAGCTGAGCACATATTCAAAGGATCGTGCGTGAATGATTACTTCACACATTTGATGGTCTCTCCTAAAATGTGTTTTAAAAGTGGGGATTACAACTATGTGTCCAGTTTAACTGGTAAAGCTTTATAACTTGATATGGTGAATTCTAAGTGTAGAGATCAGTAATATGAGGGTGGTGATCTGAATGGGCAGAGTAGCAGTCAGGATCTCTCGGACATGAACCTGGCATTGTTGAAGTGATTTAGGCTGTGCTGGTCTGGGCTCAGGTAAAGTGCTGTGGTCAGGTACAATGTTGTGCTGTGGTCAGATGGGCCCTAAATAGACTTCTGAGCTGCGCTTGAGTGAAAGGAGGGGGGCTACTAATCCTCTTTGTCCACGTGAGGCCGAGGGAGATGAGCATGGGCAAGGTAAGAGTGGAGGAGAGGGGGCAGTGTATGAGAGGTAAAGAGAAAGGGAGAGGCTGGAAGTAGTGAAGAGAAAGGGAAATAGACACACTGAGAAAGAAAGAAAGACAGAGAAAGAAAGAAAGAAAGAAAGAAAGAAAGAAAAGAAAGAAAGAAGACAAAGGAATGGTTAGGGTGTCTGTGTCCGTCTGGTGGCGGTCAGGGCACACGTGAGGTGGAGTGAATGTCTGGATAAGAGGCCGTGAGGAATGAGGACGGTCCCAGCACAGCACCGAGATCTGACGGGGAAAATGAGCTGGGATTTGGTTACCGCGATCCACCTGTAGGTTCAGGTGTGTGTGTGTGTGGTGTGTGTGTGTGTGTGTCAGGTGTGTGTGTGTGTGTAACCATGTGTGTGTGTGTGTGTGCGTGCATGTGTACGTGCGCACATGTTCGTGTGTGGTCTACATGCATCACTGGCCACCGCATGAATAATGCAGCTGTTCTGACCCTCGAGATTATTACAAACAGCACCAAAATGCAGACGGCAGGAAAGAAAAGCTGAGCACATATCCAAAATGATCGTATGTGGACGATTACCCACATTTGATGGTCTCTCCTAAAATGTGTTTTTAAAAAGTGGGGATTACAACTATGTGTCCAGTTTAACTGGTAAAGCTTATAACTGATATGGTGGAATTTAAGTGTAGAGATCAGTGGGGATGAGGGTGGTAATTCTGAATGGGCAGAGTAGCAGTCAGGATCTTCTGACATGAACCTGGCATTGTTGAAGTGGGATTTAGGCTGTGCTGGTCTGGGCTCAGGTAAAGTGCTGTGGTCAGGGCAAGGCAACTGTTGTGCTGTGGTCAGATGGGCCCCAAATAGACTTCCTGAGGCCACAAGGCTTGGAGTGAAAGGAGGGGGGCTACTAATCCCTCTTTGGTCCAACGGGAGGCCGAGGGAGATGAGCATGGGCGCAGTAAGAGGGAGGAGAGGGGGCAGTGTATGAGAGGTAAAGAGAAAGGGAGAGGCTGGAAGTAAAGGAAGAGAAAGGGAAATAGACACACTGAGAGAGAGAGAGAGAGAGAGAGAGAGAGAGAAAGAAAGAAGTGAAAGAAAAAAGAACATGTAACAAATTCAACAACACCAACTCAGGTTTTTTCCAGTAAAAATGTGGGCTGATAAAACAGTCTCATTAACCAATCAGCGCAGGGAGAGGGGGCGGGGGACAAGTCAGCATTGCCAGGAAGCTGATTTGGAATAACAAGCTCTGGGGAACCTGACCCACATTTCAGCATCACAGCAAACCCCAAAAAACAGGCCAGAGGCAAAACAAGGCAGGCAGATATGGAACAGACACAGGAGGGACAGCGCAGTAAGCATTCTGGGCAAAACAAGTGAGTAAAAACAACAAAGGCCTCAAGTCAAATCAGTTTGCATGCACACACATGACAACACAGGTCTCCTACGTAGAGTTAGATGCAATGTTACATGTAGATTATCAATCAATTAACAGTCGATTCACCCTTCTAAAGATGTATGTGATGCAACCCCACATTTGACTCTGATCTGGACAGCAGTGGGGATGGGACAGGAGGATGAGAGCGGATGGAGAGAGAGAGGGAGAGGGAGAGGGAGAGGGAGAGGGAGAGAGAGAGAGGCGGAGAGGTGGAGCGTTGAGAGCGGAGAGAAGGCCTGTCCTCTCTCCGCGGGGGGGGGCGCCAAGGTTATGACCTGTGCTGGGAGTACGTTACCTGGCGCGGCCGCCTCTGGATCCTTGCCCTGGCGCTCAGCCTCTAGCCATTGGTACAAAGCTAGGATGGCACATGCAGAGAGAAGGAGACACAAACACACAGGCACAGCGCATGTCAAAAACCAAACAGAACCAAAGCAAAAATGGCACACGCACGCACACACACACACACACACACACCAAACAAAAAGGGCAATGAAGGCATGATTAAGCATGGACATGAGTGTGTGTGTGTGTGTGTGTGTGTGTGTGAGTGATAGAGAGCGAGCGTGCATGGGTGCATGAGTGTTTGGGTGTGTGCTCATTAGAGGGGCTGGAGTGGCGCACACACACACACACACACACACACACACACACACACACACACACACACACACACACACACTGGTATTAGTGCGGAGCAGTGGAGCGTTACCATGGCAGCTCGTGGGATGCGGGAGTGTGAGACTGAGTGAGTGAGTGAGTGAGTGAGCGGGACTCAGTGAAGCATGATGCAGAGCTCTGACATTTATACATCTCTCCAAATGACATCTTGTGCAAAACAAACACACACAAGTTTCCACATACTGTTTTGGATTACAAAAGCATTAAGAATTTTTGAATACACAAATTCAAAAAAAGATAATATCAGCTAATACCATAATATCCTGGTTCTGCATTGGATTCAGCACATCTAGATGTAAATACCTATAATATGATGTGAGCATGTCTCTGTACTTAATTGGGAAGTATATCTCACATTATCATATCCAAACACAGGCATATTACCCCACAAGCCTCCCACTGTATGATGAACTACCACCAGTGCTTCAGCTGCCAACTGGCACCATCACCCTCTAAACCCACACAGTCATAAATATTCACCATTATAGTTATTGGATGATGTTACGCTCAACACCCTGACCAGCCACCTCCCCAACTCAGAGCTACATGCTAACCATGACATAAGGCACACAGACATGACGGCTACAGCTTTTTTGATCCAACAACCATTTTCCTTTGTTTCAAAGGAAACATTCCTTCAGCATAGCTTTGAAAGGCTGGCAGTTGCCTGTGGCTGTGTGTGTCTGTGGCTGTGTGTGTGTGTGTGTGTGTGTGTGTGTGTGTGTGTGTGTGTGTGTGTAAGGAGAGAAAGAGTGAGATGTCATGCTGTGCTCTCAATGGGGAGGGACTTTTAACGTCATTCTGCCTGTCCTTGCCCTGAGCAGAGGACACTCATTGAAAATTGAGAGAGAAGGAGGGAGAGGGTGAGGGAGGGAGAGAGAAAGAGAGAGAGAAGGAGGGGTGGAGGAAAAGATGGGTGTTGACAAACCCCTCTCCCTTGAGTGTCCACTGCCTTATGTGAGACTCATTAACAGGACATTGAGGTCGTGCCACTACACACAGTAGCCTGTCTGCCCACTGCTAAACACCACTCAGCCATGTAGCCGCAGTCATTACCTATGCCTCAACACCTGATGCACACACACAGCGAGCTGAGCTGGTCTGGCACGCACACACAAAGCGAGCTGAGCTGGTCTGGCACGCACGCACACACACACACACACACACACACACACACACACACACACACACACACACACACACACACACACACAGCGAGCTGAGCTGGTCTGGCACGCACGCACACACACACAGCGAGCTGAGCTGGTCTGGCACACACACACACGCGCACACACACACACAGGACTCCAACAGGAGCGAGTGTTGGCACCCCTCCTGCCCGGGCAGAGCGGACTGGACTGGCGGTCTCTGGCTGTCTCTGGAGCGGCTCAAGGTCGTGGCATCATCAGCGCTTCTGTCCAAATCTCTCCCCTGAGCCCCAGAGCCAGCCTCAGTTACACAACACTTCAGACAAGAGGGAAGAACCACCGAGATGACCGTGTTTGTGCACGAGATGTGTGTGTGTGTGTGTGTGTGCGTAGCTGACCCATCACATTATCCACTACAAAACAAGGCAACTAATTGATAAGCAAGCCCCACCAGTGTTTCCAACCATGGGGATAAAGAAACAGGGACAGCCAGACAGCGAGACAAGGTCCACCCAGACACAGTGACCTGTGGTCCTCCTTACGCTGCTTTACATGCCTGCCTATTGGAAGGTGTCCACAAATCCCACAGCTTTCGCTGTACTGTATTTCTGAAGGGTTCCCATAACTACACCTTATCCATCAGTGACCTGTCTTGAGCACGGTCAATAAACCTAATCATGCAAAGGCATAACTGCATAACCCCCCCCCCATAGACACACACACATACACACAGTACAGTGGTGACATGATTCATCAAATTCATCAATCAAGTCAGCACTACGCAAAACACACCAACCTCATCATTTAATACCCAGTCATGACCCCAGCTCCTTCCCTCTCTCTCTTCTCTCTCTCTCACACCACACACACACACACACTTACATCAGCACATCTCATTCTGGCAAGTCAATGCCTGTCAGGGGACACTCACATTGCAACATTTGTTCAGCACACACGCGACATCAATGTCAGACTGCACTGGCCGTGCACATTTATGTGGTCACTGCTAAACGGGTCACAAACACTCGGCTCCCAGGGAGACGGAAACGTGAGCTGGAGACGGCCTGGGAAAAGCCATGCGCATGGCCCGACTCCCAACACCCTCAAGCAGCCGCCGCCCAGATAAGCGCTCGTCTTGTTCTCCAGCCAGCCTGCGTGTTGACATCCATTTCCCTCCTCTCTGGGTTCTAGCCAGGCCGCCTCCGCCTCTCTCGCCCGCTTGACTCCGGGGCCCTCGCTTAATTGTCTCGCTCTGGCTCCGTAAGTCTGCTCGGGATTAAAACGGCTTGTTCTACACACACAATGAGGCTTTTAGTGTCTCCTTTTGTCCGTGCGCGCCGCGCTCAGGCATTTCGCAGCCTTGCTGTTGGTATGCGTCGAGCAAGCGAGCAGTCCATCGCGCACAAACACCTCCCCACAGGCAGAGGCTTGAGGTGAAGGCATTGTGCTGGCACTCACCTGCAGCTGTCGCTTAGTCGCCTGATTTAGAAAAGGTAGGACGTCTAAATGGCCCGCTTTGTGTCGGGATACACATTGTGTCACACATTGTGCATTTCTGCCTGGTGGGCAGTTGGACCGCCCTCAACGGTCAGCCCCTCTGTACTGGTCTCACCTCCTGGCCTTTTGCATTGTGATAAAGATGCAAATACTGCATGTATGCCAGTCTAATAATAAAGATTACAATACTACTGTAAATTCCTCTCTGTTGAAAGTCAGCCTTTTGTTATGGTGCCCCTACTTCCTGGAATAATCTTCAATGTAACATAAAAATTAACTATCTACTTTCCTATAATCAATTCAGATCTGTAATCACAAACCTTCCTATGTGAATGAATGAATGCTTAGTTTGTTTTAAATTGTAATTAAAACATATTAGAAATCAATCTCCTACATTCAAGCTCTTGGTGCGGTTGAGCCTCTGGGTGGTTTATCATGGCTATGTTCTGTACTGTGACGCATCCCGCTTTGCTCTGGGCTTTGCAGCACACCCTGCTTTGTGTTACTGTGTTCAAGCATGACATTTAAAAGTCATTCAGCCCTGATGGGAGAATTGTATCAGAGTTTTTTTGTACATACAGTGCTGCCGAGATCAGCCATGATGTAGTGTGTGTGTGTGTGTGTGTGTGTCCATGGACTCTGGAGTTGCTTGTGGTCTCTCTGAAGGGTTATTTGCATGCAGAGAGATCTGAACAGGATTCCAAGCTCTTATCGACTGGCTCAAACCTCCAGTCCTCTGAGCCAAAGTAGCCCAGCCAGCCAGCCCCCAAACTGTCCCCTGTCCTCAGAAGACCTGGTCAAGCCCCAAAGAGCTCAAATTCAGTCATATATACACTCACACAAATCTACATGCGCTATTTTCTATGTCCACTAACATGTTCAGAAACTGTCTCTCCTAATAGACCAAATAATTACAATTAAACAAATATTAATACTTAATAATTCATAATTAATGAATAAAACATCCTTAATTCAGCATCAGCGACCTTGAGGAGTCCATAAGTTCCTGTAGGTCACTTGGCTTTGCTACTGGTGCGTTATTGAGCGGGGGTAATAATGGAGGTCCATTGGCTCCATGCTCTGATGTACACCGGTGTGGGGGGATACTAAAGACACGGATCATGATTGACTGTTTTATATATAGCCATTTACAAGGCCAGCGCTGCCTGTCCATACTGATGAAGGGATCAATTTCACCCCCCCTCCCTTAGAGTCAGACCTCCACTTGGTCATCTCCATAACCACCACACACACACACACACACACACAAAAAAGAGAAAATGGTCAGAAAGAAAAAGGCATATGTTACAAGAATTACTGCACTTCTGCCTAGTAATTGCAGACATAATCAGTTTCACATTGTGCATAATAATCAGCATGGCTCCATGGGTGGTGGTGGCATCTGGTGGCCGCCGTCTGTGCTTGTGTGCGCGGCAGCAAAAAGTGTATTGCATGCCTGAGAAAGAGTGTGTGTATGGATATGTTTTATAATCAAAATAGCTTAATATGCATATGGTAACCGACCGTGGTTTGTGTGTTGATATGGTTGTCAGCACACATGGTAATATGCATGTGTGTGTGTGTGTGTGTGTTTGTGTGTGCATGCCAGCACACAGCCAGCCTGTTTCATATGCAGGAGATGTCTGTGGGAGACAGGTTGATACACTAAACTGTAGGTTGTGGGGAGGAGGAGAGGAAGAGGATGAGGAAGAGGAAGAGGAGGAGGAGGAGGAGGAGGAGGAGGAGGAGGAAGAGAGGGAGTGGGTGAAAAAGACAGATAAAGTAGGGAGAGAGGAGGTGAGGTGAGGGGGGGAAACACAGATAGAGCTCTGCATTCCAAACACTGTGTGCAGTCTGACTGGGAGTGGCTTTCTCCGCTGAAAAAGAGACAATCTTTCTCTCTATATATTCAGATGCATGATGCATCGTTGACACGGAATACAAATAAATTGCTTTTCTTTAAGCACAGATTCTTCCAACCTTCCTCTCTGCTCTCTCCGTAATGAAAAAAAACAAACAATGGTGCACTGCAAACACACAAACAGAGATAGAGAGAGAGAGAGAGAGAGACACACACACACACACCCCTAGAGGTCTTAGTGTGCCATGAGATCAGTGTGGTCTGCCTTCACGTGCTGGCAGGGACCGTGACCGCTAGCACAGTTAGCCCTGATAACTAGATTAAAGCCCACATCTAGATTAACATCGAGGTCATCCCTCAATCTGCACTCCATCCAAGGAGCTCAGGCCACATCTGTGACAGTGGGAAACTGTGTGTGTGTGTGTGTAAGAGTGTGTGTATACATGCGCACACACATTGAAACCTCTTCACTTTTCTCACATGAAGGCCTATACATTCTGATTTGTCATCATGCTGTATTGTGTGAGAAGACACTAAATCCATCTTTGTGTACTCACACAGATGCCATCTTCTCACACACACACACACACACACACCACAGGCAAGCGTATCCATTTCACGGCACTCTTGACTTTGAGCGAGTGTTTCAGAGAGCAGTCTCCGAGTGGTGGGGCTCCACTTGATAAATGAAGAGAGAAAGGACTTCTTACCACACCTATTTATCAGGGCCAACAAAGCCCTGCCATCCTGAAACGCACGCACGCACGCACGGCTCTACACATTGTGTTATTTTGGGGTTATAAAATATCTCCAGTTGCCGACTCCATTTCACACATGGGTGTTTTTGTAACGGCGACGATTTCACAGTGTCTCCTTCACATCCATTCCCATTCAGCGCCTCAAAGCGCCACAGAGAAGCTGGCAACCTATCGGCAGCCTGCACTGTCATCAAGACCAGCACGGCCGGTTGCTAGGCAAGCCAGCACTCTGCCCCCCGGTGAGAGAGAGAGAGAGAGAGAGAGAAAAAAAAAGAGAGAAAGAGAGGGAGAAACCCATTAAAAGTGGATGAGTTTCTGTCTGCCTGGCGATATAAAAACAGCCCCCTCCCCATCCCAAATTAATTCCCCCAAAACCCCACTACATCCCTCCAGGCAGCTTGGCACCCCGATCATGTGCTATCAAGCCTACCTATTTAAAATGAAACAAAAGGCACTAGGCTTGAGCTAATGGGGGCTGTCGTGGCTTACTGGTTAGGGCATCAGGCTTGTAACCAGAGGGTTGCCGGTTCGATCCCCGACCAGTGGGAACGGCTGAAGTGCCCTTGAGCAAGGCACCTAACCCCCTCACTGCTCCCCGAGCGCCGCTGTAGCAAGGCAGCTCACTGCTCTGGGTTAGTGTGTGCTTCACCTCACTGTGTGCTCTGTGTGTTCACTAATTCACGGATGGGATAAATGCAGAGACCAAATTCCTTGTAAGTATACTTGGCCAAGAAACCTGATTTCCATTTACATTAACATGGCTTCCCCACCAGTGAAACCTAACCTTGAGAACCAATCAGCGTGGTGGAGGATTCTGTTATTGCACTGCAACACAGACATACCTGAATAAACACTTGCCTACAGACCTCATGCCAGGAAAACTCTCACTACATGATGCCGGGGAGAGAGCAGTAGCATTATGCAAACTGAGCAGAGCTGTTGGAGTACGTGGGCTCCTTCTGAATCGCGTCCTCAAGTGACCTGAATGCAGGGAGATGCTAAGTGACTGATATGCTAAACACTTCCTCCACAAAAAGAAAACAACACTTCCGTCTGAGTAGAGGAGAGATGACTTGAACCCCAGCAAAGCCCTGCTCTATGTCTTTGTACGGATCTATAAACTGCATGAGCAGATGCTGATCAAATCGGCGTTGAAGATGAATGAGGGCAGTGATTCAGGGCCAACCTCAGTACCCAGGAGGCCATGACAACCACCGTGACCTATGACCTCTGGGGCAGCCAGCCGTGGAGATCAGAGGAGAGCAGAGGCTGGTGTGCATCAGACATCTTCGCTGTGGCCCCCTCACTCATCTCCTCCTCATCAGATGGGAACCGACTGACTCCAGGTCAGTCAGCCAGTAGCAGAAGAACAGAGGGGGGATGTGCCGTGTGTGTGTGTGTGTGCATTCCTCACAGCACCCTGCTGGCTCTCAGCCATGAAGCCCACAGAGCAGACGCCACTCACACTCACAGAGGGAGTAGAGCGAGATAAAGGCCCAGGCAGACTCAGAAAGTGGAGCGGCTAAATTACTCCTCTAATGAATACATCTCAAACGGCAAAATTCAATTTACTTCTCTCTCTCTCCTCTTTCTCTCTTCAGGGCTTAAAATTCATTTTTCAAAATGGGGGGGAATTCCCCTTAGGTTATTCATGTAGGGGATTTACACAATTTGGGGGGAGGGGGTCGATTCTGATACCAAGTCAAGAATTGCGATTTCAATACTCGGATACTTTTTAAAAAAAGTGTTTGATTTTAAATCCCCACCACCCTGACGTGGATCAGTAATATATACTGTAGTGGGATCATTCACAACAGTGGACATCCTAGATTCTGCTTGACTCTCTCCACACAATACAAACACACACTGAAAATGATAGCTTATGTGATATGTTTCTATCATATATTTTGAATTCATATAGAGTGTATTTATTTAATAATGCATTTTTTTTCAAAGTATAGCATTTTACTAGTAATTACTAGTAGCTAAACATATTTAGTAATTTGAATGCCTCATATTGACGCTTTAACCTATAACACCCTAGGCATATCTTTAATGTGGTGTGTAGGTCCAATTGAGTGCACATTGCTGATGAGTAGGTGTAAGTGAGTGCCTGTCACTTTTAAGAAAAATAATGTGAGAGTAATTCTATGGAGTAATTAGCCCCCTTCAACCTGACGGTTTTAGGCTATAGTCGCTAGTGAATAAAAGTTGTGCATAGTGCGGTATGTGTATGCAAATCATTATGTTTTCTATGTCATTAGATACAATAAATGTTCAAAAAACTAACATGTCGAGGACAATCTTTCTGGGATCAAGTGTTGACGCGACCTGAGCTAGCAGGATAGTTACCAAGCAGCTCTTTCCAGATGTAAAAGTTTGCCATGGTAGCGTAGCCTATTTTGCGTAAGCGCAAAGTGGTCTCTCTCTCTCTCTCTCCCCGCTCCCCGTGTGTGTGTGCGGCCTGCATGAGGCTATGTTCAATTCAACCTCAGTAGTTGATCAGTCCGGTCAATAGCACCAAGATTCACGCCACTTAATGATTAGGCTATATTAACGTCATCAGCAGGCTGTAAAAGTGTATGCGGGAATTTCTCGCATTATGATGGCTAGAGTTGCTGGACAAATTATGCGCAATACCCGCAATGAAATTTAAGCCCTGTCTCTTTCTCTCTTACTCCCTCTATTCTCCTTGCGCTCTACACCTGCCACCCATTCAGTCCATCTCGACCCAGGTGGGTTTCCCCCTCAAAACAAAGCGCTCAGATTCTGAATACGACCAAAGCGATTGGCAACCGTGCCAAAGCCCTGTGCCTTCAGCCTCTCCGTGTGTGGCATGGCATGTGGGGCGATCTCTGGCCGGAGCGTCCATGCATGCTGGTCAGCAGCGGTGGGTGTCTGCCCCGGGCTGCCCAGCGCTGCGTGTGGGCCAGCTGGGAGCGTGACCAGCATCCATCAGTGACACTCAGGCCCAATAAAGCTGCCCCTCAAAGAGAGAGAAAGACTCCGTAAAACACCTCCACATCCTAGCAGGGGGTACATGGCCATCAAGTGCATATTATGCAGCTCCAATTGAGTCTCTTAAATGATGTAAACAAAATCAACAACACCTCACCCAACAATACAATAAAGAACTAAATCTATTTGAATAGGAATTCACTTTTTTGTTCCCGTGTGTTCCCATGTGCGTTAAAAACAATGGAAACCACATACACACACACACACACACACATACACACACGCAGTGCCTTCATGCTTCAGAGAAATATTTGCCCTGCACGGTCACGATCGCTGGATTGGGAGAACAGCACGTCCAGTAGTGAGTTAATGACTTCCCCTCTGCAGACAGACATATTCCTCCTGCCCATTACCTTTCCATTCTTCTCCGAGGTGAGCTCATTTCCCCAGGACAAGTGTGGACAACTGCCTTTGAATTGCTAATTCATTTCACACTCATCCACAGATGAAAGGGCTGACGGACTCGGCCATTAAGCGGAGACAGGAGGGAGAGGGCACAAAGAAAATGCAGACCACTCCCTTGGACCCACAACATCAACAGCAGACCACTGCCATGGACCCACAACATCAACAGCAGACCACTGCCATGGACCCACAACATCAACAGCAGACCACTCCCATGGACCCACAACATCAACAGCAGTCCACTCCATGGACCCACAACATCAACAGCAGACCACTGCCATGGACCCACAACATCAACAGCAGACCACTCCCATGGACCCACAACATCAACAGCAGACCACTGCCATGGACCCACAACATCAACAGCAGACCACTGCCATGGACCCACAACATCAACAGCAGACCACTGCCATCAACAGCAGACCACTCCCATGGACCCACAACATCAACAGCAGACCACTGCCATGGACCCACAACATCAACAACAGCAGACCCACAACATCAACAGCAGACCACTCCACAACATCAACAGCAGACCACTGCCATGGACCCACAACATCAACAGCAGACCACTCCCATGGACCCACAACATCAACAGCAGACCACTCCCATGGACCCACAACATCAACAGCAGACCACTCCCATGGACCCACAACATCAACAGCAGACCACTGCCATGGACCCTCCCATGGACCCAACATCAACAGCAGACCACTGCCATGGACCCCACAACATCAACAGCAGACCACTCCCATGGACCCACAACATCAACAGCAGACCACTGCCATGGACCCACAACATCAACAGCAGACCACTGCCATCAACAGCAGACCACTGCCATGGACCCACAACATCAACAGCAGACCACTGCCATGGACCCACAACATCAACAGCAGACCACTGCCATGGACCCACAACATCAACAGCAGACCACTGCCATGGACCCACAACATCAACAGCAGACCACTGCCATGGACCCCCAACATCAACAGCAGACCACTGCCATGGACCCACAACATCAACAGCAGACCACTGCCATGGACCCACAACATCAACAGCAGACCACTGCCATGGACCCACAACATCAACAGCAGACCACTGCCATGGACCCACAACATCAACAGCAGACCACTGCCATGGACCCACAACATCAACAGGCACCACTGCCATGGACCCACAACATCAATCAACAGACCACTGCCATGGACCCACAACATCAACAGCAGACCACTGCCATGGACCCACAACATCAACAGCAGACCACTGCCATGGACCCACAACATCAACAGCAGACCACTATGGACCCACAACATCAACAGCAGACCACTGCCATGGACCCACAACATCAACAGCAGACCACTGCCATGGACCCACAACATCAACAGCAGACCACTGCCATGGACCCCACATCAACATCAACCAGCAGACCACTGCCCACTGGACCCACAACATCAACAGCAGACCACTCCCATGGACCCACAACATCAACAGCAGACCACTGCCATGGACCCACAACATCAACAGCAGACCACTGCCATGGACCCACAACATCAACAGCAGACCACTGAATGCTCTCTCTACTGTGTGTGTTTGCATATGATACTGTGTGTGTGTGTGTGTGTGTGTGTGTGTGTGTGTGTGTGTGTGTGTGTGTGTGTGTGTGTGTGTACGGGGTCATGGGTTAAGACGTGAACTCCTATAGTCCCGATTCACAGATCAGTTCCCAGAACGAGATGTACAACATTCAACAGGCAACACACACACATACACACACACACACACACAGGGGACCAGAGGGAAACATCTGCTGACAGTTGGTCTAAATCAGCCTCTGCTGAATTAATGAAGAATAATCACACTCTCTCTCTCACACACACACACACACACACACACACACACACACACACACACAAGAGCATCATACAAACATGTGTTTGCACACACACTCACACACAAATAATAATGGGCTGTAGAAATATAGCCTGGGCCCAGACGGTGTTGCATTATTCATGGCCTCCATGTTCCACAGGCAGAGCTCAAAGTTCAGACATCCAGCACACAAACCCAGCGTGCATGATGAGCACGGCCCCGTGATTGACAGGCTTTGTCGCCCCGACAACCGGGTGATGCGGACAGCTGCCTCAGCGTCTGTCGGATGCACAACACCCAAAGTGTGTGCCGACCGGCTTGGGTGGACAGCTCCAGTTAAGACCATACGAAGACAGACGAGAGAATAATGCCAACATGAGGTCCCAGGCCAGAGTGTTAAAGACGTGCTCCCCCTCTCACATCCCCTCTCCTCCTACGGACAGATGTCTACAAAGGAGCAGGCAGCGTACTGAACTGGCTTCTCCGTCATTCCTACACACAGCACTCAGCAGGCCAATCCAATTTCTTAAATGGCCGTCATAGTCAGCTCAATGAAGAGCAGAGACCAAGTCCTTGTGCTGGTGCATTACGCACTCTCTGCCAGCAGAAACAGAGTGCTGCTCAGTTCAATTGATCAGAAACCCAAAGCGTGGGGTAGAAATGTCTTTTGCAAAGAAATTAAAATGTGCCACAGGAGTGTGTTGGTTGTGAAATGTCTCCACAGCAAGTTTAGACTTGGGGATGGTGGAGGCAGTGCTCCTATCCTGTGTCACACTGGGACTCGATCCACTGAAGTGAATCAGAATTCCTGAGAAACAGCTTTAGGGGAAAACAACTTTGGAGACGCAGACCTTCATTTATCCTACGCAGAACTCACAACCTCATTTATCCTACTATATTCCCTCCCTCCCTCCAACACCTCTCCATCCCCCCTTCTTTTCAGACTTCCAGTCTTTTCCCTCCTCTCTCCTTCTCTCTGTGCCAGGGCCCGTAGTGCTGGCGCTGGTCCGGCCCGCTCATTGCTCTTCTGGGCACATTCCGTTGCGTGGTGGGGCTTGCACAGGCGGCACGGTGCCAAAGCAGGTGGCAGTGCCACTCTACTGCTCCCAACAACAGCAAGCAACCACACACACACACACACACACACACAGGGCCCTCCAAGGCTGGCCATCAGAAAACAACAGCACCCCGCCATCTGCCCACAGGAAGGAGAGAGAGAGGGAGAGAGAGAAAGAGAGAGAGAGAGAGAGAGAGAGAGAGAGAGAGAGAGAGAGAGAGGAAGGAACATAACGGACGGGGCTCATTATTTACTAACCTCTTAATTATCATGAATTATCTTTACACAACACCTCTTTACTCTTTTATCACCAGCCAGATGTATGTATGTGTGTGTGTGTGTGTGTGTGTGTGTGTGTGTGTGTGTGTGTGTGTGTGTGTGTGTGTGTGTGTGTGTGTGCGAAACACAAAGGGTCTGTCCGGAGGGCAGCCCGAATGACGGTCATGGCTGAGCAGTGCTCTATGGGAGAGTGATGTCATCACCCTGCAATTCTACTGCCTTTGTTTGTGTCCCTTTGGCCAGAGAGGATGAGGAGGAGGGGCAGGAAGATGACTCACTAGAACTCAAGCCATGTGTGTGTAACATCCATCATTTTCAGACACTGCCATCTTCATTTTACTTCTTTACTGGGTGTCAAAGTTGCTGAAGAATCAGAGGGAAAAGAATGGTTGAGAGTTGTTGGGTTCATGAGGTGGAAGAATCATTTGGTGTGGTCGCCTCCCTCCATTGGTTTACTGTGCAGTAAGCCCAGTGCCCAGTTTTTCCTTTTTCAATAACGTTATTAACTTTATTTCAGCTTCCTTTCCCTCCAGGATTTGGTTAACGATTGATCACAATTGCCTTTTGTTTTTCAGTTTCTAACGAATAACATTTTGCTCAGTCAAATTTAATTGTAGTAGTAGTTTATTTTTATAGATCAAAGACTTCCCTCCTCGGCAAAGGCAGTTTGTTATTATAGGTGAATGGTGAATGTCAGCCATTAGTGAGATGATCAATTGCTCTGCTATTTCTGCTATGTCTGATCCACTCCAGGAATAAAATCCATACTCCTCTTCCTCCTCCTAAAACATGGCACCATGTTGGCCTATATCTTCTTTCAGGGATACTGAAGAGCTTTTCTCTCTCTTTCCACTGACAGGCATCAATTCACAAGCCTGTTGGGGGACACCATTTTGCTTACCCAGAATCCTCTGCTGTCCCCGTCAGCGGCAACACAAGCACACCCACTGTTCCCAAGCCCTGATGAAAGGGGATATAAATAGCCATGGCTCTGCAAGCTGGACGAGGTGCAGATATTCTACTGAGTCAGTCATAGCCCTCAATCGCGATATCACCCCGAGCATCTCTGAGTAAGGCAGGATGGGAGGAGAGGGTTCTCAGACAGAGATACAATACCAGGAATGGAGATCTAAGGGGCTAATTTAGCACAGCTCCAGCCTCAAAGACTTGTAGCGCTGTTGGCGGTCATGCTCAAGTGCACCAGAGTGGACAGAGAGAGAGAGAGAGAGAGAGAGAGAGAGCCCTGTCCACAAACCACCCAAGAGACAGACACTTCCTCGTCAGCTGTCCACTGAACACCCATGAGAGTAATAGAGAAGGTCAGAGAATAAGACTGAAAAATGAGAGAGAGACAGAGAGAGAGAGAGAGAGAGAGACAGAGAGAGAGAGAGAGAGAGAGAGAGAGAGAGAGAGAGAGAGAGAGAGAGAGAGAGAGAGAGAGAGAGAGATGTGAGAGAGGAGAGAGAGAGAGAGAGATGTGAGAGAGTTAATCAGAGAGAGAGGGGAGGAGAGAGAGAAAGAGGGGGAGAGAGTGACAGAGAGAGAGAGGGAGGAAGTAAGCATGTGGGAGTTAATCAGAGTGAGGGGGAGAGAGAGGGAAAGAGAGAGACAGAGAGAGAGAGACAGACAGAGAGAGACAGACAGAGAGAGAGAGAGAGAGAGGGAGGGAGGGAGGAAGTAAGCATGTGGGAGTTAATCAGAGTGAGGGGGAGAGAGAGGGAAAGAGAGAGTGAGAGAGAGAGAGAGAGAGAAAAAGGGGTAGGGAGATGGACAGACAAAGATGGAGGAAAGAAAAACAAGCTATTAGCTGCAGTGTTCGCATCACATGCAGGGAGGAAGCAGGGGCCAGGCTGAGGCTGACCCCCTCGGGGTGAGTGCTCTCTCTGACCAACTAACGCACGACAACAAGCCACAGCCACACGGCCATTTCACAGCATCAGGACCCCATTTCAGTCAGGAGAGGCAACGGAAACGTTCACTTTTATGTTGCTTTTCAAAACTGGAAAAAACAGTGACTATTATAACAGTCAGATACTCGCTTTGGCCCAGTTTCCAGAACAGAAGAATGTAGCGCAAGGCTTCCGTCGTCCCTCTCAAAATACAGCTTGTCAGCGTGCCATTGTGCAGCTGTGGAATTCCAGTAACGGCCATGCAGTAGCCACATAAGGCTTCTGGACACATTTTCCTTCTGTGGTATAGAAGCAAAATCTAGAGTGCGCTTGAGAAAAGCGCTGGCTGTATAAATGTAACGTGTTGTTGTTGTTGTAGTGGACAAAAGGAAAAATAAGCCTAGACTATTGGAGGGAGTAACTTCCAAGCACAAGCACCTTCCTATGATGCCAGGGCTGACAGGCAATATGAATTGTGTTCTGTGAAGGTAATTAAATCAAGGGGACCCTGGGACCATGTTCCTCAGCGAGTGGGGGGATGGGGGGCCTCTTTCCAGACACGCATATCATTTGCTTCTGCATCAGAGCCATCTGTCTCCATGGCAACTAGTCATGGATTTGGAGGGATTGGTGAAAAGACCAGCGATGTCTGCTGAGCAAAACAACGTTTACCATTAGCACAACGGCCCGTGACCCTCCCTCTCCTTCAGCTAATGTGGTTATGCCTACCGAAGACAGTTCATGGAACTGTATGGGAGACCGACGTTAGCACTCTTCAATGAAATGTAGAGTGAATCAAAATATGAAACAATGGAGATTCTATGGATAATTCTGGATTAAAGAGACAAAACTGCCTTGTCATATAGAGCTAGCATGTTGCTAAGACACTCCACTGCCCCACTGGTGTCCAGACTGGTGAGAAAAGCAGACGGCTAATCAGCAGTTTAATCCTCAGGCCTTTTCCAGCCACAATCAGCCACCAATCTGTGCTTACTTTGCATTGCATAGCTGCCACAGTGCTGGGTATTCAAATTCAGACAGAACATGAAAACACTGATATGCCTCACATAACACCAATCTGACTCTGATTCAGGTCTCCTAGCAGGTCTCCTGCATCACAACACCCACATCATTCTAGACGATTTAACCTGCACATTTCTGCTCAATTTCATCTACTGAACAAATAACCACATCACTCGCCTCTGCAACAGCCATGATGCAACTAAACCGTATGCATTTGCCCCACAATAACATCATACGTGATTACACATCTCTGTCCTGATCAGAACTCACAGTCCTTCATTCATCTCAATTTCTCTCCAGTCTCCCTCCCCCTCCCCTGGACCACTGGCTCCAGCCACTGGGGGGGGGAATCACAACAACGTGTGACAAAAAGCCATCAGCAAAACGGATAAGTGCATTACTGTGGGAGAAAATTGAGTGTCCAGACAGAACATGCATAATCTAGAGGGATTGCATAACAGATGTTGGCCATTTTTAGCCTCCCTGCTCGGTCATGACAGCGTTTAGGAAAGCATCGGAGGGAAGAGTTTTTTGTAAAAGGTTCAGTTTCTACAAACAAATGCAGTTGATAAAGACAACAATGAGCAAAATAGAGACAAGATTCAGCAAGAAAAATAAACTCTTCCAGAGAGAACAGAAAAATCGCAACTTAAAACAATCAGGTGAAAACAAGCTGTGGAATCATCAGTCCCACCCTTCACTGGCTTTGTCACAAAACAAAGCGTCGAGCTGACGGTTGTCAAGTCCCCTGCAGTTTTAGACCTCATCAGAATGCAAATCAGGCCCCAGACAGGCCGAGAGAGAGACAGAGAGAGAGAGAGAGAGAGACATTAGATAAATGGTTCACTATTCACCCCTCTCTGCTCTAATAATGATGGCGGATTTTAATTCTACCCAATGTGCTGTCCATCACTATTCCAGCGCTCCATCATTAGTGTGCTGCCCGTCTCTGCCCTTCATAATCACCCTTACACACAGCGTCCTAACGCAGCCTGGCTGAAATCGGCTTAGCTCTGGACTGGAAAGGTGACACGATGAGGGAAATAGGCTTGGAGTCTACTGGACTGTCCCACCCTCACACCATGACCAACTGGGACATGTGACTAGAGGACTTGATGTATAGACACAACAAATCAAAGTATGATGAAGGGGAAAAGTTGGATCAGTCAAGAGATTTTTTTTTTTTTAACTTCATTCAAAGCCAAAAAACCTAGCTGCCTCATTTTGAGATTATTTCTTGGCCAGAGCAGCCATGGTTATTAAGGGTTGGAGCATCTCAACTCTCTGTTGGTGTCAAAATAAATAAAGGCACAAATCGTGAATATGAGGGAGAGGAACAGTTATGTAATATGTTTTCATGTTTGTAAAAAAAAAAAAAAAAAAAAAAAAAACCTTTTTATTCCCAAACATCGGCAAAAAACATTCCCAGAACATCAGCCGAAATGTTCAGCAGGCTGCATGACCCAGGTGTAATTTCCCAGTGAAGGATGACAAGACTGAGGGATTTGTTTGTGTGAGAGAGGCCTCACGACAACCCTCAGAAACACATGATCCAAACGCAAGTCAAACCCTGAAGAGGACGCTCTGTTCTCTGAGTGTGGGGAAGCCTCGATCGGCTGCTCAAGGCTTGTTCGGTGTTTAAAACTCAATCGATGTGACAGACTGGCTTTATTGTGTTGATAGTTGATGGTGCATGAAGTGTGTGAATACACATGCATTTGTGTGTGCGTGTGTGTGTGTGTGTGTGTGACTTCAGACAGGCACAGACTGACTCCTGATCAGTGATGGTCTCATCAGGCGAATGAGCCCATTGTGGTCTGTCTACAATGACGCTGACCCCGGCAGCATCAGCTATCTGTTCTTTTTCCCTTCTTCTCTCTCTCTTTCTCTCTTTCTCTCCTCAGTGCCCTCCTCACTCCTCCATGATGCCAAAGACTGGCACCACCACCCACTGGCCCTACAGCAGACTCATTGGCCTGCAACAGCACACGCAGCACTACCTCATACCCCCTGTCCACTCCATCCACCATCTGCTCTGGATCTCTCCATTTTCCACAGCAATGTGAGCGTCCATGTCCATTTGTTGCCAGTTGTAGAAGATACAGCTTTATCAGATTTTCTAAAAGTATTTTGGGGCTGGCGGGCTGGCAGGCTGACGCCTGAATAGAGAGGAGAATTGCTCCTGCCACAACCCATCCCCAGGCGCTAGCGTGCTTTCATGCCCCTTGATGGACACTGACTCAGGGGAACAGAGATAACAATCCCCTGACACACGCTCCCTCAGATCAACTCCACACTAGACATGCTACAACACCTACCCTGGCATGGTGCCTCCATCTGACAGCCCTTAAAAGGAACCATAAAGCATCCACATGGGAATGAGGGGGAGCTGGCACCATGGCTGCCAGATCACTGTGGGAGCTTTATAGACCCTTTCAAGAGAGTTCCATTATCAGCATCATAGTTGGCCCTACAAGGCTTCCGTTTTAACATTCCATATGTTATCTTAATAACATATGGAATGTTATGAAATATGTCTATCTTACAGGCCAGAAAGAAGTGACTCACATCACATGTTTTTGACTGAGGAGGAGATTCCCTTAGTTGCTCATATTATGCACATCAGATGATTGACTGTTTAGATAACCTTTAGTTCATCAACCCAAACAAACCACAGCTGGCTTGTGACAGAGGGGTTATCAGCTAGCGAGGGGCGTTCTGACTGAGGAGGGAATGTTTACGGAGGCTTATCAGGAGACTTACCTGCTGAGTTGGAGCACAGTCAAGGGTCAAAGTCAATGAGATCGGGACAGCGTGTCACTCAGTCACACCACCACTCACACACACAAATTCCTCTCATAAATGATTGCAATCAGTGGTGCTTGCTTGCATCAGTCTAATGCTCAGTCACACAAATGATGACATAATACTAATAAACAGAGACACAACTCTCCATTTTAGAATAGTGGACAGAAATGGGCTTTTGATTTGAATGTGCCATTCACTCTGCCTGATTTACACAACAGTAATGTCTGTTGCACCGAGACACTCCCAGTGGACATATTTCTGTAATGGGAGCTTTGTGTGTGCGTGTGTGTGTGGGTGCGTGCGTGTGTCCACATGTGTGTGTGTGGTGTGTGTGGTCCAACGCTGGAGTAATCTGTGAGATGGAGACCCAGTGGTGCTGTAAAGATGGAGAACCATCGTTATGTCACACTGTATGCTGTAAATCTGCTTACATAACACACAGTACAGCGCTATTATGGCCCAGTGTGTTTCTGCTGACTACAGACTGCAAATGGCACCAAGCAACATTATTGACTGTTATCAGTGAGTACCAAAAGGGAGACACATAAGTGGCTCTTTTTCCCCACACAAAGTGACACTTGGCACATGACAACAGCAACAAGGCTGCAGTGCACAAGTGTGTAGGATTTATGTGTGGCTGAACATAGGCTAACGCTTCTCTGCTATTCCTCTTGGTTTCCTACAGCCTATCAGCTGCTTGTGATATTGGTGATTAGTACTGAGGGAGGCTATAGGCTGCTACCTTTGTACATTTATAAGTGAAATAAATCAATCTTTAATTGCTAATAGCCATAATTTGTCCCAACATTTTTATACTATTTTATACAGTATTCAGACATGTTGAATGGAAACAAAACAACCAAACCAAAGAGTCCATCCTTAGTCAGACTAAAGCATGGCTTACAGTCCCCTTTTGATTACAGAATACCATACACTTCCAATCACAACTGCTAAGGTAAGCATTTCCTCTTTTCCATAACACATTATACACAGTGATTGACACATATAATAACAGTCCAGCTCCATGCATGGGCAGTGCCTGTCCACCATGTCCCTTTCCTGCTGCTCACTCTGACCAAGACGTCAGTAAAAGCTCCCTGACTGAGAGAGCAGAAGAATGCGAGGCCCTCAAGCCTCCGAGGATGTCTGGTCAGTCCTGAGCGTGACGTGCATGGAGAGGAGGGACGTCACATAGCATTCACCGCCGAGCCTTTCCAGAACGTGTAGCCCTGGCAACGGCTTGCAGAGAGATCCGTGGAAGCTACCGGAAGATGAGTCACAGCGGTATTTCCTGGCAGAGAGAGCGAGGCTTGATGCCACCCATCATTTCAGCCTCCAGCGCTTTATTGGTGTTGGAGGAGTTGGCTTCTTTGTCTAAATCAAACACATCCCAGAGAGCCTTGAGAAACAAGAGACCTTGTGAAAATGTGTCTGAGTTAAGGGAAAGGCAAGTCAAGCCAAGCCAGGTTTAAAGCCTGACAGGTTGTAACAAGTCATGAGTTGATGACGCATCTCTGCAGATCACTACAGCTGTTGTGTTAGGCGCTGGGCTGAAAGATCAGTGTGCCATTTTCTGATGCCCCTGTGACAGTGCTCACAGTGTTCAGATATCTGACAAAGATCTTCAGATTAGACCGTGTGCAAACCCATGTTAAACTTCCGACACCACAAAAGAACTCTAAGTTTTGCTTACTGTTTTCTAAACCATCACATAATCCCAGAGAGCCTTCATTCATTTCATCTCCCATTACAACATGACCAGGCATGTAGAGTAGAGTGCATTCTCTTGTTTGACCCTGACCTTGCCAAACTGCAGCCCCCAACTGCCCTGTATTGCACCCCCTTGAGGGCCCCAGCCCCTTCACCCATCAACAGCTGAGCAACGCACAGCATATGGGCTCGCAGGTTAAAGGGCAGACAAGCATTTGTATTTCAATAGCACATCCCATGGTTAACTGCCCATTTAAGGGGAGCCGTTTGGAAGCAGCTACAAAGGAAGCAGTAAGCACTCAGCTAGACACGATTCTTTTCTAAGAAGATTTTTCTTCCTGGAAGTGGTACAATCGAGATTACGCGGCAGCTACTAAGGAAACCCCTGGTTGGCAGGAAGTCATACACATTACACATGTATTTTCGCATGCAGTTTCCCCACTATGTATTGTGCATTTCCATGAAATGTAACTGGTGGTTAGCCTGGTACCACCAGGCCACTCACTTCATGAAGAGAGTCTGGGTACTCTCCATTTGGAAATGTTTTCCGCTGATTGGTCCGCCATGCCAGGGGCAGAAGGAAGCGTGCACTGACAGTAGCCAGACTGGTATCCAAGTGAAACAAAATGAGCTGCACTACAGGCAGACAGGGCCAGGCTATCTGCTCGTAGCAGGGGCTCCTTGTCATGGCTACTCCCAGATGAATGGATAGCTTGTGGAGACATGATTGCTGGGTTGCACATAGAGGGTGGAGGAGGTATGCCTTTGAGACTGTGCAAGTAATGCATTTCTAATGAGAAGGCAGTCATCCTTTTACTGACGAGAGAACCCATGTTATACTGTGGCACTGAATGAAGCATTTAGCCCAAGCAGACATCTGCAACAGAGTCATTGCATGCACATGGGAGGGGGGTGTGGGAGTTGTCTGGATGTGTATACAGTGTGTACAGTGTACATGTGTGCTAGGTCAAATGTGCATCTCCAGATGAACCCCAGATCAGGGCAGGCCAGCTTAGCGCAGCCGCGATCAGAGGGGCCTCGAGGAGCCGTCTGAAAGGATTACACTAACTGGCTTAACAGAGACCGGGCCGTCTTCCTCTATCCATCTCTATATTGCCATCCCTGTACACACACACACACACACACACACACACACACACACACACACACACACACACACACACACACACGGCAGAGAGGAATGACTCCAGCGTAGGGAAGTGTGCAGTGTGCACTCAGCCATGGCAGAGGAGCGAGGGAGCATGTAGACAGGCTTCCCCCAGCGCAGCATTTAAGAGCCTCTGCAGCAAGAGAGCACGTTTCTGCCCTCGTGCCTTTAAAAATGGCCTTCACTCAGTCCCCTCTCACCATTTCCTTTTTTCTCTTTGTTGTCCAGAGCATCACAGGGGGAGACCAAGTGCCCTGGACATTGTGGGTCTGATGGAGATAAAGGGGAGCCCTTACCTCATTGGCCTCCCTGTGGGAAGGCAGGGTCCCTGGCGGGGGAGGGGGAGGATATGGGGGGGTGGAGGTCTCACAACATTAGCATAGCCGCTCCGCAGACTACCATCCAGGCCGGTCACTCCAACCAGATGGCTGGGGCTGTAAGCCCTCTTAAAACCCTTTGTGTTCTCCCTCTCTGCACTGAGGCGTCAGTCATATTTGCAAAGTGTTTGTAGCTGAGGAGACGGAGACTAGTCACCCACCTCACACCTCTAGAGTCCATAAAACTAGCTTTATTAGCACGCTCGGACATCAAGGACAAAGGCAGAGTCGCCGCAACGTTCAATCTTCAGTTTTAGACATTCTAACGTCCTCGGTCCTAATTATCACAGAGCTCCAAACTGGCCTGGCTCTTTGATACTGCCTCATTACAGGAAGGTAAATAAGGAGGACGAGGAGGTGCAAGTTCTGGCACAGGTGTAAAAAAGACGCCCTGGCGAGGGAACAATGACCCGTCCCTCGAGGACCAGGCACTGCTGAGAACCTCACAGGAACCATCTGCACAAGCAACAGGAAGGAAGAGAGGCCATACCCGGACATGTGCAGCAGGAACTGAGAGTGAAGTGCACTGGAGCATGACTGCATTCTGGTGCTATGCAAAGCATTGCAAGCATCTGAGTGTGCGGATCTCCTCCACACGGTGTGTGTGTGTGTGTGGGCGAGGGAGGAACTTCCAGCAAGCATAAAACATTAAGCTAGTCTCTCTCTCTCTCTCTCTCTCTCTCTCTGCCCGGGCTGCCAGCCTCGGCTCCTAAAATAGTGCCTTGGTTCTCACCTTAAAGCTTCACGCTCTCCTTCTTGGCCCAGAATGCCCCACGCTCAGAATGCACATCACAGCACAGGAGTCCAACGCCGTGCCAGAATGGACTATTTATATGCTTTTATTCTGAAACAGCTTTCCAGTACTGAATCCATTTCCATCCTGTCTCATAAAGTGATCCTTAGAGAGATGGACCAAATTGAGCATCGCTGTCCCCCTGTCATATACAAACCCAATAAAAGGCAATTTAGCAAGAAGTCATTTAAAAGCCTTTGAGCCCTCTTAGAATATTGGACCACAACTAAGGAAGCTATGGAGAGAGAGAGAGAGAGAGAGAGAGAGAGAGAGAGAGAGAGAGAGAGAGAGAGAGAGGAAGTAAGCATGTGGGAGTTAATCAGAGTGAGGGAGAGAGAGAGGGAAAGAGAGAGTGACAGAGAGAGAATCAGAGGAGAGGAGAGAAGAGAGAGAGGGAGAGAGAGAATCAGAGAGAGAGAGAGAGAGAGAGAGAGAGAGAGAGAGAGAGAGAGAGAGAGAGAGAGAGAGAGAGAGAGAGAGAGAGAGACACACACACACACACACACACACACACACGTTGCAGTAATGTATGATGCATGATGTTTTGTTTTCTGTCTTTACACACTACTACGTACATGTATGCTTTGACAATACAAATTGTATTTTTTGTCATATAAAGCTCAATTGAATTGAATTGAATTGAATTGAATTGAGAGAGAATTGAGAGAGAGAGAGAGAGAAAGAGAGAGAGAAAGGTTGAGAAAGTCTGAGAAATAATCAAATCAGCACATAGTCTGTTTGCATAATCAAATCAGCTTGGCTCGCTGGAGAGAGAAGAGAGAAAGAGAGAGAGAGAGAAAAAAAGAGAGAGACTGTCCATCAACATTTAAAAGCCTTTGGGGCCTCTTAGAATATTGGACCACAACTAAGGAAGCTATGGAAGCTTCTATCAATGCAAACACAAGCTTCCACAGACAGGGGAGACAGAGCGAAATAAAGGGGACAGAGAGAGTGTGTGTGTGTGTGTGTGTGTGTGAGTGTGTGATTTATCGGTCATGCTTACAGTAGGAAATGAGGTAACATCTAATAAAATGCAATGATCAAACCTATCTCCTCACAATCCACTAAAGATGAGGGTCATAACTGCCTGAGCTATTCTTGTAAGCCCAGGCCAGACGGCCACATAAAGAGGACATTGCAGATGCAGGGGACCAAGCATTCAGCTACAACACCCATACAGAGAGAGAGAGAGAGAGAGAGAGAGAGAGAGAGAGAGAGAGAGAGAGAGAGAGAGAGAGAGAGAGAGAGAGAGAGAGAGAGAGAGAGACACACACACACACACAGCCGTTGCAGTAATGTATGATGCATGATGTTTTGTTTTCTGTCTTTACACACTACTACGTACATGTATGCTTTGACAATACAAATTGTATTTTTTGTCATATAAAGCTCAATTGAATTGAATTGAATTGAATTGAATTGAATTGAGAGAGAGAGAGAGAGAGAAAGAGAGAGCGAGAGAGAAAAAAAGAGAGAGACTGTCCATCAACACAACACTGGCAGCTCCGCAGGGCTTGGGACAACCACCACATTAATAAACAACACACAAACAAACATGGAGGGCAAACCAAACATAAGGACAGGGTCACGTTTAACATTTCACTACATGCCCCATTTTCATAATCAACAGCTCTAAATAATTAGACCTAGCAAAAATATCCACTGAAATACTCAGTCGCAAAATAGTCACAGCCTAAGCCTGTCATCATGTGTCCATATGCAACCACTGTGACCATGAGAATATTCACCTGGATGCTATTTGTTCGGGACAGTCCAGAGAAAACCCCAGACTCGTCACCACCATGATATCACTGATGAGATCCTCATGCTGGGAATGAATATGAGTGTGTGTGTGTGAGAGAGAGAGAAATAGAGAGACAGAGAGAGAGAGACAGAGAGAGAGAGAGAGAGACAGAGAGAGACAGAGAGAGAGAGAGAGAGAGAGAGAGAGAGAGAGAGAGAGAGAGAAAGAGAGAGCGAGAGAGCCAGTGGGTGAGCACGAACCCAAAAGAACACGCACACCCAGGAGATACCCGGCGAGCAGTCATGCAGGCGATCCACAGGAAATCTGCTCCAATGACCAGAACAATGGGCCAGGGGAAACAGGGCCACCCAACACAAAGGCAGGGCCAGATACTTTCACAGTGACGGCCCAGGATAGCACAGCCAGAAATAAGTTGCAGCTATGAATCTGGGTCACGCATGCTTTCGCTCGCTCTCTTGAGTGCTGGAGTATTTTATAGGCATGTGAGCGAGACTGGGCCAACTAAACGTTAAGAAACTTGATCCATGGGAGTATTTCTGTGAGGGTTAACCGGATGCCCTAGGCCTCTGCATGGGGGGGCTGTGATTGTTCTAGCTTGACTGTTAATGACCTGTCATGGCAATGTTTGTTTGATAGGAGAGAAGGGTCTGGTTACAGCCCATTGACACCCAGCCCCCAACTGATTGGATCCCAATGTCCCACCAAAGACCACGTCAACATTCAACCCAAGCAGCTCAGGATGCAGCCAGATGTGCTCCACGTCCGTGTGACTGGAGCGTCCCTCGTCCAACATCTGGAGCTGGGGGCTGGACTAAACCCTTCTCAAATATACTGATGTGTGCTCTTAAGGGACAGACGGGGCCAGAGCGCTCTGCACCCCAACAGCGCAGCCTTAATCCTGCCCTAACCCTTTCAAATACTTCTGCCCTCAAACTTAATGTGCGTCTGTCCACGGATTGAAGTTGGGAAGAGACCCAGGAATTTGACGGGTGACTATGGCCAGACTTGCAACACTTATCAGACCTATTGATGTACAAAATAATGTACAAAATGACACTTTAATATGATCAACAGAACAATGACAGCAACAATGATGTCAGTAGTTCATGCTTATGGAGGTAAAAGAACTAAAACAGGGGTAATGTTTTTCCAAAGCCTCTAAAGGTAACCATGGAATCTTAGTTTGAATCCAAATCCACATGACTCCCTCCAAATGAATTATATTGATTACAATTAAGGGACTTTCACTACACCACCTGACATTTTGCAACATTCTCAAATAGTTTTTTTTTTTTACTAAGATGTCACAACAGAAATGGGGCACTGGCGTCTGTGCCTTGGCTGATTCCTGCCTGGGTTAGCATCTGTCCTTCTTTAGCCATGCTAGTGTAAACAGGAGCAGACGGAGCACACTGGCCTGGTTCTCCCAACGCAGCGTCAGACAGGCCGAGTTGCCCTCTGCAGTGGCAAATGCTCCCATGTGGGCCCAGTGGCAGAGCCCAAATGCTCCCATGTGGGCCCAGTGGCAGAGCCCAAATGATGCCATGTGGGCCCAGTGGCAGAGCCCAAATGATGCCATATGGGCCCAGTGGCAGAGCCCAAATGATGCCATATGGGCACAGTGATGCCATGTGGGCCCAGTGGCAGAGCCCAAATGATGCTATGCCAGGGACAGGAATTCTAATTCTGACATACACCACAGGGGCAGCTATCCAAATAATGCATGCACACACACCCAACACACAACGCCTGTGGACATGACCACCAATATGGCCTATAGATTTAGCTCACTGTCCTGGGCTAAAGACCACCACCATTTAATCCTCCAAAAGTCAGAGATTACACCACACAGCAGCCCCAATAAAAGCTCCCCAATCACCCCCAGAGAGGGGGGCAGGGGGGCAAAGAGGAATGACAAAGATGATAGATAGATAGATAGATAGATAGATAGATACTTTATTGATCCCATGGGGAAATTCAAGATGACCAAAACAAAGTAGAGCTCCAAGAGAACAGAACAGTCATGCAATCAAATATGTTGTTAGGAGTAACCATGTACCATCGCTTAGACAGCTGCAGTTTCAACATTCTGCACTTTAACACAGAAGAGACGTGATCAATGAAATCAAGACATCTCTCTCTCTCTCTCTCTGGTTGTGCAAAAGAGCCTGTCACAGTGCATTAGCACTCTGATCTTACTCTTACACAAACATTTAGCAAGCTGTTTTACCTTGGGTAGCTAATGATGCAGTGTAGCATGCAATACAAGTCTATTGTCTGCCAGTGTATGTGTGCTTCCTTGGTATCAAACCCCAACCTTGATGCTGTTGCCACCTTTTCCTATACAAGGTGTACTATGAACATACATATGCATTACAACAATACAAGAACTTAAAACAGCATGATTACCGTTTCTTTTACCTACTTTACTTTGATTCCCTCTGCATAAAGGAATACAATGCCATTGATAGCCACCAATGACTCATATCAATACACTTTTCTATTAAGATTGTTTAAAAAATTTTTTTAAAAACACTCACACAGAGAAAGGGTGGCTTTCATTTCATTTTCAGGTTATGACATTCACAATCACATAGAACATGAACTGCTAACAAACAGCCTGAGAATTTCAGAACAACGATATGTTGCATATCCTTGTAACTCGCGTTACCACTTCGGTTTTAGGCTACGCAGTTGGGTTATTGGACAAAAGGTTGATCAGGCATAATAATCATAATAGGATAGGCTATTCCTCTGGTCAACGAAATTGTAGCATAGCATTCTTTAGGGCTGAGTGGTTTTGTTGACAAAGACGGCCTCGAACAAGAGTTGAGAGTTTCTTTTGCGAACCATTTCACTTTCTCTACAGTCTACAGTTTTGGCAATAGGTTACAAATGAATTAGGACAGTAACCGATTCACTCCTCTCAGTAGGCCTACTTCACACAACAACTTTACAGAGCTCATGTTTGTTTGAATGTCTTTACAGTTTTATGCTGCCTTCGACAGACAGAGGCACCTTAAAGGAATCCGATGTCGAAACACGAGATGTGGTGTTAAAAAAACAAAAAACACTTTGTGTAGTTATTTAACCTTACCGGCCAATTCATCTGGTTCCAACCCAGTCTCGGTGTCTATTCCACATATCACGAAATAATGGGCGAAGCGGCACGGAGCCGACCCTGTCCCCGTACTGTTCACGCTCATCCTCGCTCAAAACGGATCAGATTGACTTTAATACTTCAAAGAAAAGCGCTCCATTGAGGGCGGCGAATCGACTAAGTTCGAATACACTTAACTGTACAGTCGTAATGCAGTTTTGGTGGTTGTAGCTTCCGTAGGTTCGTTTTCGGCTTTGATTTAGCTGCGGCTGGTGTGAAAAGCGGAGCTACTCCGGCCCGCTCTGTCTTGCTGCTCTGACAGCTCTGTTCTGGGCGCCTCGTCCAACAAGCCTCTGTTCACTGCCTCGCTCTCGGCCTCCGAGGGTGGGAGCTCGAGAGAGCTTATTTGTAACCTCCGTCGCCACTAGGGGGCAGGATAGGTTGTTTGACATTTGAAATTCACAACGACTTTGAAATTGTCAACAAAGTATCATAGGCTACTGCATGAGGCAAACGGGTAAGAAGCCTTGTAAATGAATTGGTCAACACGTTTTTTATTTTATTTTAATAAACGTTGATCATGCTCATAAACTATGTCGGCCGACATTTTATAACGTAGCCTAATAAAGACAACTGAACCTGATCCATCATTTTACTCAATAGGCGATCATGATTTGTTCTCCACTGAACTGATTGGTTGATTTACTGTCATTTTGGGGGAAAAGCTGTTTGAGGCCATTGTCCCCCTGCAGGTCCTGTCCTTTCCTCGAGGTTCCAAGTCCTACTTATCAACAATAAACCATCACCTGAGTAAGTCAAACCTCTTTACATAGTTTAATTAATGAAATAAACAGAAATGGTCTATTTGTTTTATCATTTCATATTTTGTGTGCATAAATTATAGCCAGACAATACATTTCCCAATTGCATTGGAGAGGGCTCTACTGCCCCCTTGCAGAAGAATTGCTTTCCTGCAGGTAAAAAAACATCAAAAAGCGTTGCAAACTGAAGGACATTGTTTAGGCATTTTAAGTGCAATACAATAGTGAAATGTATCACTGCACTGAAAATGATCTGGGGGAAAGGCAGCATTGCAATTCCCTTACATCTACTTCACTTAATACCTAAATATATTGATTTATTTTCCTAACAATGACATTTGCCCACTTAAGAGCAGAGAGAGAGAGAGAGAGAGAGAGAGAGAGAGAGAGAGAGAGAGAGAGAGAGAGCAGTTACTTCTACAGCAATTACAGTGTAAAATGTGTATCATGCATCGCAAATGCATCTTAATCATCTCAGATTTTCAGAACATGGGCAGCTTGGTTGACCCTGCTTGTAGGCAGTGTTTAATATCTTCTTTGTCGCACTCTAGTGGCCAGAATGCATATGTGAAAATGCAATTCAATTTCAAGCACTAAACACCTCAAAAACGTGAACACACGTTAAGCCATGCAGATACAGTACATATTATTGCATATTATAGTCCCACCCAAAAGGCTTGTTACATGATATGCACCAAAACACCAAGGACAAACTCAAGAACACAGTTACAAAGTCCTTACTCAGTTCTGGTTCACCATATCACTTTATTATAAAGTTTTTTTTTTTTATAATGCTATAATGCTTTTTTTTTTTTTCTTCAGTAATTTTGTGTCAACGATTCCGGGGGCACTGAAAGACCGGGTTGCACAAAACTTGTTGGGCATGTATCCCCACAAGGATATAGTGGCATCTAGTTAAAAATGAAAAAGCAAAAACGAGGCGTTGCAATCGCAGGTATCTTTGGCTGATATATTCAAAACTGCACGACATTTGAAGAGTAGGATAAAAAAAAAATTTTAAGTATATTTTTTGGGGCTTTTATGCCTTTAATGCGACAGGACAGTGGAGAATGACAGGAAGCAAGTAGGAGAGAGAGTCGGGGTGGGATCTGGAAAGGACCACGGGGCAGGAATCGAACCCGTCGCACGGCGCAGTCGCGCCACGGCTGGGGCCAAAAGTAGGATCATTATGACACCCTCTGAAAGCATACTAAGTTTTGTGGAATTCCGTTCATGGGGGACCATACAATAAATGAATATATGTGTATATTTCTTGACTGCACACCAATCGGCCTGTATATGGCCGAACACAGTTTTCTGTGAATATCTCGAGAACCGTATTTTTGTATGTTGGCCTCCAGGGGCCATGTCAACCCATATCCACTCATTTGAGGGATAGTGCCACCTAGTTAAAAATTAAAAGGCAAAAACGAGACATTATAATCGCAGGTATCTTTGGCTGACAGGTTCAAAACTGCACGGAATTTGAAGTGTAGGATCATTATGACACCCTCTGAATAGTTTTGTGGATTTCCGTTCATGGAGGGCCATATCAGCTACTAGCACACACACGCACACGCACACACGTATGCACGCACACACACACATAAACACACACGCACGCTCACACATACCCACATAAACACACCCACAATTACCCCCACACACACACACACACACACACGCACGCTCGCTCACACATACCCACATAAACACACCCACAATTACCCCCCCACACACACACACTCACAAGCGAACCCACAGACACACACACACACACACACACACACACACACACACACACACACACACACACAAGTATATAAACTTTTTTGATCCCATGAGGGAAATTTGGTCTTTGCATTTAACCCAATTGGTGAATTAGTGAAACACAAACAGTGAGGTGAAGCACACACTAATCCCGGCGCAGTGAGCTGCCTGCTACAACGGCAGCGCTTGCTCAAGGGCACTTCAGCCGTGGCCCACTGGTCGGGGCTCGAACCGACAACCCTCCGGTTACAAGTCCAGAGTGCTAACCAGTGGGCCACGGCTGCCCTGCAATGCACACACACACACACACACACACACACACACACACACACACACACACACACACACACACACACACACACACACACACACACACACACACACACACACACACACACACACACACACACACACACACACACACACAAAAAAACACACACACACGCAGGCAAGTAGGCACACGCACACACACAGATAAACACACACACACACACACACTCGAGCGAACCCATGACCACACACACACACAGAAGCACATGTATGTACATCTATGTAGTTCCCAGATACACTTACCAACTGATAGCTTTGAATTTCTTTCACTTTACCTCTGGGAAAATACATAGTTGTCAAGTATAAGACCATTTCTGATTACTAGAGCAAATGGAATGATATAATCTCTGTGTTTCCTGCAAAGTGGTAAAATGGACTCTCTCATTGGTCCTCATTCACCAATATTTTCTTCAGTTCTATCCTAAATTGGCTTTTAAGAAAAGGCCTACTCTACTTCACGAACATGTTTAACCAAAGTCCTTTTAGGCAAGTCCCTCCACTCGGCGGCCATATACCAACGTTTTATGGGCACTCATCGGGCACAGTCTTTGGGTCGAACTGCGCGTGCGCAAGGCTTCACGACACCAATCTTGCTCCAGCGGCGAGATCACAACACATGATTGGCACGATGTCTTCACAACACACCATTTGATTGGCTCAATGTATTCACATGTCGACGTTTTGCCGAGGAAGGGGTGGGATATGTGTAGACAACGGCCATATTGGCGTGACAAACTAGCCCCATGCATTTCTATGGAGGATTTTTTGAGTGCTGTGTCTCCTCATTAGAAAGTCTCTGGTTTAACCTCAGGACACAGGAAAGGAATATAAAGAGGATGGAGGAATCTGGACAAATGTACATGAGAAATGAGATGTGTTTAAAGAGCATGTAAACCAGAATTTGTTTGAAAACACCTTGTATTGAAAAGTTATCCTGAAAACGTGAAACGTTACCGAATTGTGGTTAGGCCATTAAACAGTATTTCATAATTTCTTGTGCTTCATTTTCTGGGGCTGTTCTTCTGCCTGTGCACTTAACACAATTGGTATCACTACCTTAGCTGATCTACTGGCTGAAGTGCTTATTAGGATCAGCTGGTTTAGGTAATGGTTGAAACAAATATGTTAGGCTATAGCAGAGGAGGTTCATATTGTTGCCTTCATATCCTAGATGTATCTTCCCTGCACCAATGTGCATGTGTGTATGAACCAATGTGCATATGTGTGTATGAACCAATGTGCATGTGTGTATGCCCGAGTCTATGTGTAGCCCTATGTGTATGTCTGAACAGACTTGTGTGCACTGCCTAACACAAGTCTGCAACAACAAAGTATACTGTGCTGTATTTCTGTGCTGCATGTCTAGATTTTTACAATGCCAGTTTAAAGCCTAAAACTTGGAGCATCAGTTCTCCTCACTTCATGCAAACGTTGCCCAGGAGAGGTTGAAACGTCTGCCGGAGAAGCAGACTCTTATGAAAATGTGAACCCAGTCACATTGGCATCATATCCGGTGGCATGGAACATAGCGAGCGCTGAAAACCCACACAGTGCGGGGGACTTTGTGAAGTCGTGCCTGCGTGGTGCCAATTTTCAGTCTGATGCGAGTTTGAAGCGTTCTGTCAGACCTGCAGCTGGCACACTGCTGAACAGAGGATATCTGATAATAACAACTTCATTCAAACAGTTACAGTACACATAGATGAGCAGAAATGCCAGTATTTTAGCATTGATGTTCAAGACAAGCCGCAGTTGGCAGTATTGGTTTGGTCTGTGTTTGAAGGCTGCAAAATGAAGGAGGAGTTGCTCGATACTGTGCTTAAGAAAAACAGGATCCTGTTGTTGAGAGGGCCAATTTGCACTTTCAGAACGAACATGGCCACTGATGGAGCAGCCATGTTGGGATCTGCAAATGGCCTCATAGGGCTGGTGACTCACTGCATCATCCACCTGGTGTGTAAGAAACTGAACTTGGAACACATCATGACACCATGCTCTCAATCATCGGCCGCTCAAAAACTTCATTGCTGAATGTGATGAAGACATCTCCAGTGATGATCTTCTCCACTGCACTGTGAGATGGCTCTCATGGGGTAACATGCTTTCCCCGTTTTTTCTGAGCCTTTGAACCTGGTAATGCTGTTTCTAGAAAACAAAAATAAGGACTATCCTGAGCTACATGATCCCCAGTGATCTCGGATGTGGGATTTGTGGTCGACATCCTGCATCTGCAAGGGAAGTTAAAAATGTGTGCAAAGTGTTTTTTACCAAACACAAGTTCTTCCAGACTCATCTTAAAAAGAAAGAGCTCATGCATTTTCCCACATTGTTGAAGGCACGTGGAGAAGCAGCTTAGGTGTCAACACTGGTTGAAAATGTGCAGCAGAGTTTTGAGGACAGATTCTGCAATCTCTGCAGCAAAAACGATCACATTGCTCACCAAGCCTTTCACTGCACATTCAAACTGTTTGAAAGCTCCTTCAGTGGCAGGTGAAGCAGCATCTCAGGTGGAGGTGATTGAACTCTCTGAGGATGAAAGACTTGAGGAGGGAATCACAGAGTTTTGGAAAGTTGTGCCCACAGACAGACAATCCAACATTACACTGGCTGCACTAAAGCTAATGTCAATGTTTGGGTCCATTTATGTCTGTGAATCACTGTAATGCAAAGACAAAACATCGCTCTATTCTTACAGATACATGTGAAAGAGTTGCTTTGAGTGGCCACAACAGAGTATAAGCCAAACCTGAGCCAAACTGTGGGGAATAAAAATGAGCTGTTCCAGTGAGTAAACAAAAGCTCATTGACGGTGGATTTGTTCTGTTTCTGTTTTGCTTACATTACTGTCATGTTGTTTGTTCTGTTACTCTCTCTCTCTCTCTGGGTTTCTCTTTCAGATGATCCAAAGTGTAGCTAACGCACAAACATTCCATTTGTAGCAGAAATCTTCATCTTTGTATGTTTTCCATTTCATATGACTGACAAGTTGTACTCTTCCACTGTCACAAACAAGTGAGCTCTATGTCTGGATGTGAACTCTTGCTATGAAGAATTTCATTACAAATGTATGAATTACCTTTATTTGTTATACAATGATCCTTGAATATACAGTACACCACATGACCTCTCTTCACTGGATGTTGCTCTCCATTTTGATTCACTCAAATGTCAAGCATTCTAATTTTGTTACATACAAATGGCAATAATTATGATATTTTGATAATTCTCGGTGATTTCTTTAATACACTTTGAAGCTTTTGAGAGCATACAACTGGGTGTTGGTGTATCTTATTAATCAATGAACACACTGATCATTGTGAAAACCTCATATGGAATGTTACAAAGTAGAATCTTCATTGAAAAAGATTTGCACCCAGATGAAGCTCTGGGGTATTTTCAGCTGCTGCATACCGATGCCGGACAAGTAGCCTGAGGGCCTGAGAGTGAGGTCAGCAGTTGAGGTGAAAAGCAAAAGCCTCCAATAGAGCAGGGGTGAGAGGACAAGCCCATGCAAAAATAAAGAAGGATACTACACACTTACACACAAGAAGCTGATCACATGAGACAGGGGAAAACCAGGTCGCAGATGCCTGAGATGGCAATGCCTGAGGCGCAGAGAGCAGAGATGGCTATCCACCATGCTGATGCCCTGGAAGATGGAGGTGGCTAAAGGAGAAATCCAGTGTTTTCACATAGATCTCCGTTTCTCAAGGTCACTGAGTTCTGTTGGTACGTAAAAAACAGAATCGACAGATAGTACTCGGTGACCTCGAGAAACAGAGATCTATGAGAAAACTTGCTGGATTGCAAGACTTCAGTTCTGCATTCAACACCATAATACCACAACAACTCATCTGCAAACTTGACAAACTGGGACTCAGTACCTACCTCTGCAACTGGCTACTGGACTTCCTCTGTCAGAGGCCTCAAGTAGTAATGCGGTTGGCAACAATATCTCAAGCAGCATCACACTGAGCACGGGGGCCCCCAAGGCTGCGTGCTCAGTCCGCTGCTCTTCACCCTGCTGACGATGACTGCACTGCAACCTACAGCAACAACCACATAGTGAAATTTGCTGATGACACAACTTGGTGGGTCTCATCACCAAGGGCTTACGAGACTCAATACAGGTTGGAGGTCGACCTTCTGACCACGTGGTGCAGGGACAACAACCTCCTGCTGAACGCCAGCAAGACCAAGGAGATTGTTGTTGACTTCCGTGAGGGTCACACCCAACACCTGCCACTGACCATCGACGGTGCTGTGGTGGAGAGAGTGAGCAGCACCAAATTCCTGGGGTGCACATCAGTGAAGACCTCTCCTAGACCACCAACACTGCATCACTGGCTTAAGAAAGCTCAGCACCGCCTGTAATTCCCATGAAACTCAGGCAAGCAAGTGCTCCACCAGCCATCATGACCACATTCTACCGAGGCACCATTGAGAGCATCCTCTCCAACTGTATCGCTGTGTGGGGCGGAAGCTGCACTGAATACAACAGGAAAGCCCTGCAGCGATAGTGAACACAGCTGGAAGGATTATTGGTGCTTCACTCCCTCCCTGAAGGGCATTTACACCTCCCACCTCACCCGCAAGGCACCACAATTGTGAGTGATGCAAGTCACCCCGGCCACAATTTGTTTGATCTACTGCCCTCTGGGAAGAGGTACAGAAGCCTGCGCCCCCCGCACCACCAGACTCACCAACATCTTCATACACCAGGCTGTTAGGATCCGGAACTCTCTCCCCCCTCAGCTACATAACATCCTGGACTTTTAGACCCACAATGGCTGCCTTGCACTACTCCACTTGTACACTTGCAACTTGTTGTTGTTGTCCTGTTGTCCTGAACACACTTCTGCTGCTCTTACATAACTTGCACCACTATGCCACTTGCATACTTAGGTCAAACAAAACTACCTCAGCCATTTATTGGCCTGACTTTTGCACTATTATATTGACTGTCTACTGTATGCACAATTGCACAATTTCTACCAAATTTTGCTGCTCTTATTTCTTCATTGTATGTGCCTTCTTATTTTTACTTTTTATATTGTTTACTTGAATGTTATGTTTGTCTGTGGACCTAATTGTTAAAATATGTCTTGTCTCCACCGTGGGATAGTAGGAAACGCAATTTCGATCTCTTTGTATGTCTTGACATGTGAAGAAATTGACAATAAAGCAGACTTTGACTTTGGATTTCTCCTTTAACACTAGCATGGATGCAAGTCCAGAGATTGTGGTGACACCTATATGGCTAGCATTAGCACAGATGATAGAGCAGCAGAGAAGGCAATGCTAGATCAAAGGGTCCTCTCTTGCCAAGACCTGTGTGTTGCCCAGATCAGCTAGACAGAAATACCAGCTCAGAATACACAGCTAAGGCCAGTGGACCCCACAGCCTGTGAGTTGTGAGGTTCCAACTTCAGCAGAGGAAAAACCGCAGAAGGAAGAGAGGAGGGAAAAAAGCTCCAGTGCTGCCAATGAGGGAGAAAACGAGGCCGAGATAAGAGACAACGGGAACAGTGATCACGCAGTGGAAGCCCTCTCATTCTAAGATTCTGATTCTGAGGCGTGAGGTTCTAACCCTTGCAGAGAGAGACCAGCTGGAGCAGAGCAGGAGGAAGTGGCTTGGCTGGATGGTGCATGGCTGGTTTAACCCTCCGCCTTACTCTCCAGAACGCTGCCGAACAGGCCGCTAACAGCTAACAGTAGACACCAAACATACGCATTAAAAATACTCAAAGAGGCTTACATATAAGACGGAGCTAGCAGGACAGGAAATAAACACTTAAGGATACAAACCTTATGTTTCATATCAGTCATGTTGAGCAGAACATCTGGAGCCTGTATTTAGCCAGGACATGAAAAATGACTGTGCAGTCAATGCATTACCTTGCTCTACTTCCGCTCGCCGCCATCTTGTGTGGAGAAAGTTCTTAAGATGACTTCTAAACGCGGCATAAGCCACTGTGAATGGCAATAGGACAAGAGTTGTGCATTTACGTGCACAGACTTTCTCCTCACAAGATGCCGATGGCCTGAGGAAGAGCAACAGACTGCACACAGACTTTTAAAATTCCCCTTTCTTTACGCTTGCAAAGGTACAAATATTTCAGTTTATCTGCAGAGACCCACTCCAGTAGCATAGATGTGTAATGATTTTTGAGTTTAAAAGAGTGATTTACGTTGGCATAGTACAGTTGCCCCCAAAGGCTATGCTAGATGTTATTCAGTTGTAAATGCATATTCCAGTCTTACTCAAAACAGCACCAACCAATTGGTTTGGTCCCAAACAAAACTTTACACTCGAAATTATGCAAAAACAGACCCATATTGTTGTTAGACTGGAATTTCCCTAACTTAACTCTGATTACGACCGTAACTATGATATTAGTTTTAGTTCAATAATAAAATCTCTTCTGCAGTATTGGTGAAGGCAGTGGTGATGAAAAACAGGCAATAAAATAATTTTAGCTGTGGTTGATATTTGCTGTGAGCAACTAGTGACTGTTAAATATTTCATTTATAAACATCGACAAATATTGACTCTGACTAGACCTTGGATAGGCACAACTGGGAGACTGAAGCATCCACTTTCAAATAAGTGTGTGTAAGATATTTTTATAACTAGAAATATGACTATAAAAACGGCAGCTTAAAATAACTTAACTGTTGGTAATTACCTGGAGAAAACTGTACCGGGGATTGAAAGGGATAGAGGTCCGTTTTCCTCTGATCTCAGGCGGCTGCTTTGCAGGAGGGTGTCTCTTACATTTTACAAATACTATTGTGTAAGGCACTAAGGCTTGTGGTAAAGGTTGCTTGTTCCCACTATAAAATCTGTGGTTATGGTCTGACCATAAAGTCTGTTTATAGTGTTTAATGATAATTGGGCCAATGTGACATTCTGGATATAATGCTATTAACGTTACCCATCATGTCTTATAAAGCTATTACAGGGTACATTAAAACATGGAGGCAAATATGTTGACTGGCAGGAATCGGAGTAAGTGCACAACTTCCTCCTACGCTGGTTAAGTTGAAATAACAATTTATGGCAAGTGGTCTTGTAGTGTCACAAAAAAGACAGTTTAAATACCCACTAGAAACATGTTGCATTTTTCCATACTGGGTATGGAAACAGCAAGTGCAATACCAATGACTGCTCCAACATGTTCTTGTATTCTAAGGTAGAAATGTGTGTGACTTATTACCTGACTAAGTCAGCTGACACAGCACAGTAGTCATCCTGCTACAGCTCATTTGAAACATTAAAAGACCCGTATTATTATTTTTTTCAGATCCATATGGCATATTAGAGTTTTTCTGAGTTGTTAAAACACTAAAACCCATCGGCTGAAGAAAGTTCTCAGTTGCTTGAACTCATTTTGCTAATTGTTCAGTCTGTTGTCAATACCTTAGAGCATTTCACATGGTAAAACACAATTTGCAGATCTCACTTTCAATTTTTAGCAAAACTCTAAACACATTTTCATTCTCAAAACACATTCTGCACTCTAATGCACATGTCATCTATACTGGTAAACACAAGTGGCAACACTTAAATACAAATAGAGCAGACATGTCATTGATTAAACACAACCACTCAAAATTGATTTAACTTGTTTCAAATGATGTGACACAACCAAGAGAGCAAACAGGTTGTTGAAGGTGGGCATTGTATATTTTAGTACAGTACATTGAACATTGTTCTTTCCATTTGTATACAGTGCTGATTACTCAATAGATTTGGACTGGGTGCAAGTTCATAATTGATTTTTTTTGGATCACGCCTAATTGCACACCTGGCATGATACGCAGAATGCCCTTGTTTGACACTGGGTGCTTTACTGTAAAACTGGGCTTGCTAGTATCCACTCTAGGAACCATGACAAAGGTCGGCAGGCCGAAACGTTGGGATCAATAAAAAGCGTGTGCGGTGACCAATTTTTTATATAGTTCAGTCATTTCCCTCACCAGCACCTCTGAGGGTGAGCATTCCTTTTGTTATTTATATGCTGGGTGCAGGTTCATATCAACAAAGAACATGAATTACAATAGACAAAGGACAAGTTTGTGAGATGCAGGGTACAGTACTGTAAAGACAAGGAAAAGCAAAGCAAAGTAGAAAGTTCTGATCAATTTTGAGCTACTATAATAGAACATATTTTCATTCATCAAAAGACAATGATGGAAAAATATGAAACTTGTTTTGAGATTAAAAATGTACTTCTCCCTGAGAACTATGTTTTGAACAATGTGTTTTCTATTTTTTGGTGTATTGTTTACTGACTGCTTGATAGTGTATATAATTTTGATTGCTTTGTTTATGAGTTGAGAGCAGATTTTGAGCACAGGTAAATCTGTTCTGTGGTGAAAGTTTGATTTTGAGCACAGGTAAAACTGTTTTGAGGTGAAAGTTTGATTTTGCAAGAGGAGTCAGAGGTTTTGTAAATAGTGCTTGAAGCTGAGGTTTTGTGTTTAATGTTTTAAGAAAATGGACCAAGGATTCAGAAATTGTGTTTTAGCAATTGAGAAAAACTGTAACTTGCTTTTCAAAAACAAACCAAAAGAGGGCAGCCTTGTGAGAGGTTTGGATAAAAGTCTGCTTTTACTTATAGGGTCAGTCTCCCCAATATGGATTAAGCCTAGTTCTATCCACAGGTTTCCTACATCCCACGAAGTCTTCCGTCAAAAATGGGTGCAACTTCAGTTTCTCAGTATAATGAAGGGTCTTCTGGGAGACAATGGAAACCATACGATCGTCGGTAGGAACACTGATTTAGTTTTAGGCGTATGCAAAAAAAAAAACTTACATCTTAAACCACTGAATGAGTTTAGTCCAGTTATATGTACAACCACAAACAGCACATGTTGTCCCTGAGCTCCGTAACAATATCTCAAAGGTTTGCGACTCCACACTGAATAATAATCCGAGAAATACTTGGCCTCTTCGCTAACTAGCACACAAAATACCATAGGTATACTATTCCGTCGCCTCACCAGAAGTTTTATCCATTATCTTCTTTACAGCTTCACCCTGTGAAAACTTGTCGATACTAAAAGCGTTTTAATAGGGGTCCAAGTGATGTGGCGGGGACCCTTTTTTTTGGTATAGATTATTGTTGGTTCTCATTTCCGTCATAAAAGTTGGGCAGCAAAAAATGTAAATGGTACAGGCATCAAATTTGGCAAATGAACTCCTGATCAAGGAGAGATTTCACAAATGTTTACCTCTGCAGGACTTATATTTAAATTCCCCTCAGATTAATTGAGAGCTCCCAAGTAAAACATCTCTTCCCGCCAATATCCGGTTGCCAAATTGTCCCTCCATTTTCAAAAAACTGAAACGGAAAGTAAAATGAACTCATCCGATTATCACGAAAGTTTGGTATACATCATTTCCACACATTGTTGAACAAAAAGGTGTTCAAATATTTTTTATGGTCCTTCTGTTTCAGTTTCATGTCAATTGAAGGGACCCTATGCAGTTTTGGCGTTTTCTTACTTTTTGCTCGCAGTTTTCTCTACGGAGCTCCCCCTACAGCTTCAGAGTATACGACACACCTCGCTCAGTCAGTCTGCCGTTTCCTCTTTCCCTGTTCCTCCGACAACGGCTTCTTTTCGCCGGCTCTGCCATGACAAATGTCTGAGAAACACCATTGCTACCTTGTTCTAGCCATTGCCTGGCATGTATGTGTGTAGTGTAGTGCTGTAAAGCAATTCGTTACATCATGAGAGCGCGAGACTTTATGTCTCTGAGGCCGGTGGCTCGACAGACCAAAGTTGCAATGCTGGTTTTTCCACTCACAGACGCTAGGGGGAAGCGAGACAGCCACCATTTAACCCGGAGAAAGTCACATAACCATTCCAATGACTCAAAGCTGTTAAGTTAAGGTAAATTAAGCTAAAAAAAAAAGCATAGGTACCCTTTAGATTTTAAGTTCTTATGATGGTATGGTCTAAACTTGAAACATCCTGAAATGTCCATAAGAGGCACTACAACAAGCACAAGTCAATATATCTCAAGAACCCGTTGAGCTAAAAAATACAACATTTGGTATGTGTACATTGTATCATTTGCCCTTACTGCCTGAAGTGTTTCCAGGCTGGCTTTCAAAAATGGCCTCCAAGCAGCTAATCAGAAATCAGTAGCAAATGTCTGCTGGTGTGAATGGGGTTAAAAAAAAAAGTACTGTGTGGTTGATGTGTGATCTATTTGACTACATCTATAACAGATCCTAATACTCAACCTTTCTCCCCTTTGAACTAAATCTTCTTCAACCATTTTTGAGTTTGCTGCGGACTGCTTGGTTCCCAGTGATCGTGGCTTACGGCTATATTTTAGTGTAGATCTTCACTGAAGTTATTTTTTAGTCTAGGACTAGGCTTCAATTATGTCCAGGAAACCACCTTAATGCTAGCCAATACCTGGGATATAATAAGACAAAAGTAATTTAGGCATTTACGAGGGAGAGTAAAGCTGAATTTATTGCTTTTCAGAGTAACAGTTCTTCAGCAATAAGTCCAAGGTAAATGAGACAACATTTTTATAAAAAGGCACCTGTAGATTCATAAACCCATTAGACTTAAAACAACTGAACCCCAGTGCAATTTAGCAAATGTAGGCTCAGCTGAAAAATAATTGGTACAACAAAATAGATTAAATGGAATTTGTTTGCACATAAATGAAGATATTGCAACATACATTGTGATATATTATGTTGAGTATAAATACCATAAGATTTGGTCCAGTGGTTACAAAGGCATCGTATTTCATGGGGAGTGACTCAGTCATTTCAGTAGTTCCTTTACACACAGTGTACACGGTGCACACTTGCTACCACACACACCATTCTGCTATTGCACACATCTCCTCATCCCCAAACCCCACAGAAATGTTACTATTCTAAAAAGTAGTATTTGCAAGCATTTTGTTAGTAGTTAGCACATGATGTTTATAAATACAGCTTTTAAAAAAGCAGTGCGGCTTTATAAATGGAATTTAAAAAGTAGTTTTAGAGACATTTGTGTGAATACATTTGTGTTGACCAAAATATTTTGCACATGACGTCTGGAATATGACGTCATCTAGGCCTCCCTTCACATGCTAGTCCTGCTGGTGGTGGAATCAGCAGATGCATTTTAACATCAGGAGAAAGCAAATCATTCTGTAACACCATTCTCCTTAGCATACCACCCTATTCCCATCTTTGGTATACCGGTATAGTAAAGCTACTATAAAAATATAATAAAATATAAGGATTCCATCTAGGCATATTTTAAGGCTCTGAGGAGCCCATTTGGCTTGACTCCATACCCTGATACCCTGATTAGGCATCTCTGTGTAGTGCCCAAGCTCTGGCTTTCACCTCGTCACAGGATCACACAGCTGGAACCTGAGGCCTCCTGAGACCTGTGGGTAGATGGGAGAATGACATGACTATGCACCTTCAGTGTGAATCCTGCTGATACTACAGCTTTACGAAGGTATACATATAAATATATTTATCTCTCGGGAGGAGAATGGAAATCTAACACAAGCATCACTGACACTTTACTTGAGTGCCTACAGATAGTTTGTTGAAATTCAAGTTCAGTCTTTAAAATTGTTGTTGAACAACTACACAAATCAATCACAACCCCTAAACCTTGCATAATGGTCAACTGTTAACAGTATGTCAACAGATAGTCTGTTTGAGTTTGTGGGACCATCCAAGTGTGAGTAAAGGTTCCCCTACTAATCCCATAATGCCCATGCAGCAGTGATTGATGAGCTCCTTACCCTGCCCTGGGAGCATCGGAGAGCTTCATCCTCTTGGGGGCGCTGGAGACCATCTCGGAGTGTGTGATCTGAGAGCTGGCGAGGACCTGACTGCCTCTGCTCCCCTCGCTGGGCACCTGGGGAGGACACAGCAAGTCAGACCCCTACTGAGCCAATCAACAGTCTACTCTCGAGTCAGTCTTGAGATTAAAGTGTATATGTCAGGTTAAAAAACATTTTTGACAAATGAAAGGACATGAAGCAAGATAGTAGTGAGTAGTGATTTTTCTTGAAAAATCAACTTTAATACAATAGAACAATATTACTGAAATATTGTTCTATTGTATTAAAGTTGATTTTTCAAGAAACATCGAAACAGCTACACCATGCTACACAGTTTGTGTTGCATATTCCTATATATATACACATTAACAAACTGATTTGAGGTGAGACAGAGCGTTCAGACAGAGTGAGCTCATGACATGATTTAGGAGAAGGGATCTTACCATGTTCCTCTTCCTGCCGTGAGGCTCGTTGCTTGCTGTGGTCTGAAGGTTCTCGTGGGCTGGAGCCAGGGGAGTGCTGGGGGCCGTTTGCTGGGTCTCCTCAGAGGATCTCAGGGGCCTCCTGCACAGGTCATCTCGCCGGTGCACCACAGTGGCCTTAGACTTCAGCTGCCTGCAAGGAGATGGAATGGAAAGCTTGTATTGCAGGTTGTGAATGAAATGGTGGTCTTAGTAAGTAAGTAAGTATATATACTCTTTTGATCCCGTGAGGGAAATTTGGTCTCTGCATTTATCCCAATCCGTGAATTAGTGAAATACACTCAGCAAACAGTGAACACACAGTGAGGTGAAGCACACACTAATCCCAGCACAGTGAGCTGCCTGCAACAATTCTTAGTGGCATCTGTAGGCCTTGGTCAACAAATATGGCACCGATTATTGTGTAGTATGAGAATGCTACATGCTTCACACATTCTATGGATCTGTTTCTTTTTCTAAACAATCCTATCACAAGACTTATTTGAGGAATAATTTGGGATTGTGTAAAATGTGTTTTAAAAGTTTTAAAACAAAGCCACATTTTTTCAGGAGTTGAAGAGTCATGGCTTCTGTTTTTTTTTTTTCTGATTTGAGTCGATAATCTATGACATAAAGATTGCTAGAATGCAATAAAGCGTAATAAGAGCATGGATTGGGTTTCTAAACCGCAAGCTAGAGTTAAAACATGATCCCATATTAAAACAGGAACTGGATACCCATTTTTGAATGGAAGCGATTATATATTCAGAACCAATAAACATTAGCTATGGACTATGGATTTTAAGGTCCATGGTTAGCAATATGATACAAACCCACACTACTATTACTCAATACTAAAGCAGATTAATTAATTACAGTAACTCAAAGACTATACCACACAATATCATGTTCGTTTTTAATGCAGCGTTTAAGTAGTGAATCTCTTTCCCTATGAAGGTACGCATACAGTTTTGCAGTAGTTGAGTAACTGTTCCCAATCCCATTAATTCACTTACACTGTAAGTTACTAATTCACTTCTAAGTGCGAAGTTCTGCGAACACATCCTGTCAAATGGCTGCCCTTGAGTTCACCATCTCCAGCTCAACCAGACACAGTCACCAGCTGTGCTGGTCATTTGTGCTGTCAGTTTCCCTGGCCACTACAAATAGCCTTACTCTGGGCCACCACTAATTGTGCGCTCAGGAGCCTTCAGGTAGAGTGAGGCCCTTGCTTCACTCTAAATGATCCCCCTGGTGTGATGTGATTATGGGCCAGACTGCAACCTTCTCTTAGCCCTTCCTCTACGGCAAACTCATTAGCTGAGACACCTAAACAGACTCTACTTTGTGAGACACTTGCCAACAACTTTAACACTAAAGTGAGCCTGTTTGTGCTGCGGGGATGCAGTTAGGACAGAGGTTGCAGTGACGGGCCGAGGGCAGAAGGTGGCTGGCTGGCTGTGGGATCAATGCTTGCGAGCTGGAGCGCTGGCGTCTGAGAGGCAGACGGCCCTGCCCCTGCTTCGTGGCACGTACCCAACGGCTAGCGACAGGCTGCGATACCAGTCGTTGATATCCTCCTGATCACTGGACATCAGCAGGAGTTTGGCTTTGGAGAAGGTCAGCTGAAAGGGAGAGGAGGAGAGACGGGAGAGAGAGAGAGAGATGGAGAGGTCACTGAGTGTCGCCACAGATGCGGAAGGAACTGGAGTCATCGTTCATAAGGGGAGAATTCTGAGGGATCATTTTCAAGGATCAGACAGTTGTCTCCCTCACAATCATTACTCATCGAGCTCCTTGTCTCTAGAATGGCTTTGCCTGCGCTGATGTGAGCACAATTGAGCTCATCTGATACACTGTTGCGAATCAAGTGAACACACTGTAATGATATCCTTTGAACACTAGAGGGCACCCCAATCCAGGTTGGAAAAAAGAAAACCTGAAAGTTTTTCTGATGGTCAACATTTCTGAAGGAGTATTTCTGTGTAAATTATTAGGTTACAAGAAATAAGCAGGAGCAATGTAATGCAAGTTAAATACATGAAACAATAGTTATGTCACCCTATCAACAGATGCATGGAAGACCTGTGGACGATAAACTGGACATTACATGCTAAAGACACCTGTGGAACTGATTATGCTACTGCATAAATATATGTTTGCATAAATAATACAGCCACTTTAAATATGACACCTTCATTTTCTGTTTTAAGATATGTCACCAATCATGTAATGCTAAATGGAAATGGATTTGAAGTCAGGCAAAAGCAGTTCAACGCAACAACTGTGATGATCACATCTCAACATGCTGACCCCGGCATCTAAGGGACGAGCCCAGAGTTGTGTTGATATAGTCAAATGATCACCAGTACTGTGCAACAGACAGGCCGGTTTCGGCCACTGTTTTTTCCCCTTCCTTCCAGAAGGCCCTTCCATCCTTCTGAAGCGCTCCTATCAGATGGCTCATCCGTTGAGTCAACAGTAATTACCATCACTCATCCACATTAGAGAGACTTTACAGCGAGATTACACATGTCAAACAAGAAAACGCCAGCCATCCATCCCCAAACAAAGGCAGGGTTTATCCCTGAATAATTACAACTGAATCCCATTAGAGTCGATTATAATTAGGGTTGCGGAAATATTAAATGACCCCTCACATTTACCTGAGGTTATGAGAATCATGGGAACCTTCCCAGGAAGCGGAGAGCATATCAATAATCATCTTTAATCTTTATTACCGCAAGGTTTGGAATTCTAATGTATGGTAGCAAAGTGGTAAGCACCCGCTTTATACTGATACCTGGTATACTGATAAAATAAGAGGCCTTTTTCCTGTGCGTGCTGGGGTGGGAGGTGCAAGGCTCTTCCTATATTAAATGGATTAAGATTTCAAATGTACCATCATCAAAAGCATTATCTAATTACAGAGTTCAGTGAACGAGGCCGAATCTGGCGCTGCGCAGTATTAGGTACCAGCCACTCGGGGGACGCATGGCTTGATTTATGCACAAATAGATTCCTCTTCTATGGCTGCGCAATAATTAGGGATTTGTCAAAAAATCTGACCCTCTTAGGTAGAAATGACTTTGGATAATAGGAACACTGGAGCAGGGAGCCTCCTCACTGCACATCATTTCGCTTGATTATTTATACATCAAAGGGAATCTGTCACGGATGCGGAAAAATATTCAAGTAGCAAGGGGAAATGGGGGGCAGACGAGCAGAGAGGAGGAAAGGAGAGCACAAGACAGAGGACAGAATGGAGGGGAAATGCAAAGAAATTATGGAAAGAGAGAAAGGAATTTTTCCCTCTCGAAACAAAAAAAGAAATGCTTTTCTCCTCCAAACATGTACGTGGCGGAAAAAAAAAGGGGGACATTTTCACCAGTCTCCCTCTCTTTTTTGCTGCAAACTTTGCATATAGATTGCCATGGCATTTCCAGCTGTCAAATTTAATTTGCCTTTAATTCTTCATGCCACAGATGAGTAGGGCCCCGGAGTGCTGACAGCCTCTTTCCCTCCGTCCAGGTGCGGCTGGGAGGTGGGGGGGCCCCTGGATCAATAATGTGTCCTTATGAGAAATTACGCCTAATGCTATTGAGTATGCATTTGGGGCCTCCATGGGATAACAAGCTAATGAAATGTCATTTCTTGCCATTAGATAATGTGTGGTTGCCAGGCTGCGGGAGAGCGTGGCTGGGTGCCGGCGACAGGCGCCTGAGCAAGATGTATGGACTGGATGGGAGGAAGAGATGGATCTGATGGATAATCGGAGGCAGCGGCAGCACTCCTCCGCCGGACCACCGTCCGTCAGCAGCCCCTGAGTGATGCTCCCCAGGCGGACCGGCGGCGGCCTGTTGCGGGGTGTTGTCACGGAAACGCAATTTTGTATAAAAATTCATGGTTGGATGGACCTTTGAGTGGGCCAAACTATAGTCATGATTATCTCATTTGCAAAAGGACTTGACAGCTACCAGGACAAGTATGAAAATGAACATGTGAATACGTACATACATTTATATTAAGAGACCAGCTAGACAGCCTCCTTTGGAGAAATCCAAATCTCAAATCTGGATAAAGGACAAACTTGTGGCAAGCCTGGCTGGCAAGACATAACTCCTGGCTGTTTGCATGGAGCAGCAAAACCCAAGTTAATATTGATGAAGCAGAGGACCAACAAAATCCTGTCTGCCTAAACGCTTTCATTTGGAGCTCAGCAACACATTCGACTCAATCTTTCATGATGGAATCACCATCCACTATTTAGACATAATTTGTCACACAGCCACAGCATAGAGACCTGGAAAAGGATCAAGCAGAGAGGAGTTAAACACATTAAATCTAAGTCTTATCTCCGCAGATGAGGAATCAGGGCAATTAGCAGCCAAAGAAAGAAATGATATGGAGCTCTCCACAGCAGTCTCATAATAACTCCGGCAGATAAACTCCCATTTAAACAATTAATCATCTGACCTCGGAGGACTGCCTGTATACCTGGGGGCTACAGACTTGATGGAGAGGTGCTATTGTCTGCTCAAAAACAGAGTGAGATAAATTGAAGTAAGAAAAAAAATCTGATGAATGGCTTAATTCTCTGGCTGAACAATCATCAGTTATCTTTTTAACCTCCTTATAATTTTTCAGGTAAACTCTCCAGGTATCTTGAACCATAATGAAAAATGTGCTTGAAGGTATGAAACTTAACTTGTAAAGTTGTAGAGTGAAAGGATCAGGCATGGAATGCCCTCCAGTATCATCTCCACTGCCTATTTGGGCTCTGAATGCTGCTGTTGCCATAGTGTTTGTAAATAATAAGATTGTTATGTCTAAAATGTCTGAGTCAGAGTAAAACAGTGTTGTCTGGCAGAGAGCAAGTGAGCAGACACTTACACTGATCAGCCCCCCTTGGCTCTTGGTATGGCCAAACACCTTGTCCACGGTGCACTCCTTGAGGGGGTAGCAGCGTTGGCATTCAAACTTGTTTGAGCTGGTGGGATGCAGGGAGCTGCAGGGCTTGGTCAGCAGCAGGATGTCGGAGAACAGGAAGAACATCTTGGGCTTAGTCTCGGTGCCTTTAGGGGGCACGGTTTTCAGCCAGCCCTCGCGGATATACCACCTTCCTAAAAACACAGGAGCACAGGATATGGGGGAGTATGAAACAGGTGTGTGTGTTAGTGTGTGTGTGCGCGGGAGAGACGTGTAAGGATTTCCTGGAATCTCCTCTCGGTGACTGACAGCCATTTGATGGTTAATAAATTAAATGCTGACATTTGAACAGATAAGATGAAATTTTAGCCCTGCCACCGGTTCTTTAATTGCTCCAACATCGAGTGATTGCTGTTCAGGGAACAGCTATAGCTACGGGGACCCAATTGGACATTCTCAGGCACAGACAACCTTTCCATGATTAGAACAGGGGTCAATTTGGGGTGATATTGCTTTTAAAATGTCATAGGTTTAATACGTAGTTATGCTGAGGAGACATCCTTCCACATGGTCCTCAGAAATGAGATTTCATGCCTCTACTACACTGGGTATTGATTGGACCCCCCCAGATGAACTAAAACCAAATAGCCAGACTTCTTAAATACCTACACTTTCAAAACTAAAATGCATCACACAAATGCAACAGTTTATCCTTTTTTGTGTTTTGAAGTAAGTTTGACTTCTGCATCAGCATGCCCACGACACGGCCCAACTTCAGACAGCCCGGCAATCAGTCAAACGGCAACCTGTCAGCCAAAGTCTTCTGCAGGAGGCCACTGTGGGCCCTTCCTTAATTTGTGTTTGGGGAAATCAGGTGCAGCAGGGCTGACTGAAGCTCTGAAGACTCTACATCAACCCCCCCCCTCCATCCCACCCCCCTCACCTCTCCATCTTAGCCCTGCCTGAGAGTGACACATCCAGAGAGAGAGAGAGAGAGAGAGAGAGAGAGACTGTCTGTACCATCAAGAGCCCAGGTTCAAAGAGCAGGAACTTGGAGCTCCCCTCTCCATGTCGAGCGCTTTCAACTTCCCCTGTCAAAGAGCACCTTTGGTCAGCTACAAAGGCCCAGTGATTTGCGAGGTGCTAAAGGTTGCACTACAAAGCCAGCAGGTCCTCCTGATGTGGCTGGCCGAGAGATCATGAAAGGCTTAAAAGGACGCACGAAAGGGGTGATGGGGGTGACCGCAAGCATGATCATTGTTAATTTGAAGTGGACTTTGTTTGATAGGACGGGCTTTGAAGTGGGTAGCCAGGCAAGTCCACTGTTAAGGGCTGGAAGTGACCGCCGTCCACATGCTGTAGGAGTTGGTGCACAATGCTGAACATTATAATGAAACAAGTTCCGTCTTTCCGGAATGTTTTTTTTTTTTAGTTTGCTTGAAATGGCAGTCAGGAAATCTGGCCTCTGAGGCAGATCTATATGTTAACTCGTGTGTTGCTCATGGCGCAGGAGAGCTGGGTTCTGACTTGATCAATGCTCGGCTCTCCTCGTTTGCAATTTTTTCTGCTGGAGGCTGGGAGCTGAGGTGGGGCCTATGGACGACCACAGTGCCACCAGCGGCCATTCCAGGACTCCAAGGAAACAGACAGTCTGTCTGGCGTATCGATGTCCCATTGATTCAGCCTTTGCGTCTCAGAGACCTGTCGCCCCCCACACACACACACACACACTCCTCTCTGCCACTGCCATCTACTCCCCCCCCCCCTTATCTCCTGAAGCGCCACTTAATATGTTTCAGGGACTCAAAAGCCTCTCATCTGTATAGCATCACTTTCTTTTACCCACATTAGACACTGTGGGGGTGGTAAGGGTGGTGGGGGTGGTAAGGGTGGTGGTGGGGAGAGGCTGGAGAGGAGTGGCAGGACTTCTGAAGTGTAAGGGAGCGAGGTGGCACAGGGCTTTGTGGTGGGGAGGGATGGTGAGGGCTCAACATATTGGACAAGAGAGGGCTCTCAGTAGAATTCTGGGGGCCAGAAAATTGGGATGAGCGTGAGCTTCTTCAACTTCCCACATCCGCATCAGCAGGAAATCAACCCGCAGCTCGTTGGGTATTCATCACCAGCCTCCTCACCACCTTTGTGCACATACTCAGAAGCACTTGCCCGCACACACACACACACACACACACACACACCTTCCTTTTCATCTGCCGGCCCACAAGATGAGGAGAGACGCTAATTGGTCCTGGGGGAGATTGGCAGGCTGAGGCATTCACAACGAGGCTCCTTCCCTCTTTCCCTCTTTCCCTCTGTCTCTCTCTCTCTCTTTCACTTTCTCTGTCCTTCTCACACTCTCTGCCTGTCTCTCTCATCTGTTGTTGCACACGTGGCCCTCTCCCTTGGGACAAACAACATGGAAGAAAGGGCCACAGCTCCACAAGTAGTGCAAGACAACAAAGGTGGGGAGCTGACGAGAGAGCACAGTCCTCCTTGGCAATTAGTGCCGAGAATCCGCTGATACATTCCACTCATTTTGTTGTCAAGACACGACCGCTTACAACAGAAATTACACATCTCACGTCATTTTGCAGACGTTCGATCAATTAGACAGGCTGTTCGATCAATTAGACATTTTCCCCCCCTTTTCTTGGCTAACTTCTCTTCCGCTTTTTATTTGAACCCTCTCCCCTGCCCTCCTCCTTTCCCTCCCTCCTTCTCTCTCTCCCTCCTTCTCTCTCTCTCTCTCATTCTCTCTCTCTCTCCATCCCCACAGACAGCTGAAGGAGAGAGGTAAGTCTTCAGCAGGAGATAAAAGGAATGGCTGATCACAAGCTCTGACCTGGAGCCAGCAGCCGAGCCTTGCGTCCCTTCAGCATCTTCTGCACTCGCCGCAGCTGCAGGTGGTTCTCGTGGCTCCGGGCGTTGTCCTGGACACGCTGGCACACCTCGGAGACCGCCCTCATCGCCCCTGCAACCATCAACACGGACGTCTCAGACGGGAAGAAGCAGCAAAAGCCTCAGTCTCGCCTACTGAATAAATGAATAATAAACTCTATGCCTACTTATGCATACACACACTTGCCCAAACATAAGAGTGTACATGAGAGTGTACCCTACACTAGCCTGACTACATCTTATTCAATATCACAAAGTTGGTCTTTGCATGAAAGGCCAAACATTACTTGGTGATATTGTATACAATTTAGAACTGCAACAGATTTGCAAATTAACTTGGTTAGGTGCATTGCATACAGTACATCAAGTATGTTTCATGTTTAATTATAGCACTCTGGGTGAATAAGCCTCAGATAGACAGATAGTTGGTAGGTGCTTTCTCAAATGTTCCAATACAGACATGACATCCAGTAGGATATCAAAATGGCAACAGCCTTTCCTGCAGTGTTCACATATGCAACACCCATACACACACATGCACATGTTGTTCACACATGGTTAAATGATATTTACAACTACAGAATGCTTATACGTTTGCATCATTAACAAAACAAGCAGACATTTCTTGTTACAATTCATTGCATATTGGCTGTTTAGTAAAAAAAGCCTTGAAATTTAAACTCTGCATGAACTGCTTTGAGCATTATCTATGCATTACAATCACCCAGCTTAATTGAGCTACTTATCTTCACAACAACTACACTTGTTTGGTTTGTAAACCAAACAAAAGCTTTTATATGGAGATGGCCCACTAAACTGAACATTTCTCTAAATTCTAAACGTATAACCCAATCCAAGCACATTCCCATTGCCACTGCTAAAGCAGTAATAAACTGGATAATTCATTACATATATTCCAAAGACATGTGTTCTCAGCATACGTACTTCATTCATCAAGGGTGTTTAAACAGAAGTTTGTTGCTGGAGCTCTCCAGTGTTAACTTTCAGACATTAACCTCTGACGGAGTCAGAGTGTGTGTCATGAGATGACGGTTCAAGGCGAGGCGAGCAGAAGTGCGGCAATTACCGCAATTAAAACAACCGCTTCTCACTTGAAAACACACCAAGAGAGGGGAAAAAAAAGGGCACACACCGAAATAAAACAAACAAAAGACACCAAAAAAAGAAACACGAGAAGCAAAAAACAACAACAAAGTCTCCTGCGATTCTCACTGCTGGTTCACTTAATCAGATACAATGTGATTTGTCTGGGGTTGTTTTTAAATAATTCCCTTTACAATACGCCCCAGCTAAGTACAGAAAGTTCTTTTTTATTCCACCCTAATAAAAAGCAAGGGAGTTTTAAAAAGCTTCTCTAATGAGAAGAGGAAGACGCAATGGAGGGGCAAATTTGGATACGTACCTTCATCTTAGAATCAGGGGCTGTTTTAATTTGTAAGCAAAAGCAGCACACAAGCAATGAGATTCTAATTGATACACATAAATAATTCCTTGTGTACATGGGCGCTTAAGCCGGATTTGCTGTTTATTTGACGATAGAAATTAGTCATTATCGAGCTTCTGTTGATGTTGAAGATTTTATTTATTTATATATTGCACGCTTGATATCCTCTGATCTGTGCCCAATTAATTATGTCAAAATCCACATCCAGAATTTAGACTCACGTTGGGCTTTACCATACTTGTATCCTCGAAGAGCACAGTCTGCTGTGACAGTACTGGCTAATGTGAGATAACAAAGACACTGAACTCTGCTGTTTATCGAAAGAGTAGAGACAATAATCAGTAATTTACACTGACAACCCCAGACCAGTATACTTTCACACAACTGGTAAGCTACCAAAATATGAAAATAGCACTCAGCGCAGGGGAAAAAAAGCTCTACCAGATGTTACACAGAACCATATTGTTCTCCGTGCTGCAGATTCAAATACTTGTTGGCATGTGAAGAATACTAAAATGGCATGAGGTTAACCAATCACCACTCTCCTGACAAAGCCATGTTAAGATGAGAGGTTGTTTGGAGAGGTGTGTGTTGATGGGAGTCTCTTACTTGAAAGCTGCTGAAACTCAGGGTTGTCTGGACTTGTGTTCTCTGTCAAGTCTCGCAGGAAGTGCTTGTACCTGAGAAGAGACACAAATAAACAAACCGGGACCATGCCGTTGCTAAAAATAACCAGAGAACACGCAAAACAAAGTTAAGGGTTAGCAGGTAGGCTTTGTCATTGTACACACGAAGCAGTTTGAGTTAGGCCTTGTTTTTGCCAACAGTATAGGAACAAAAAAATAATCTGTCAGGGAGAGATCAAACACAAATGGAGACACATTTTGACACACACACACACACTTGCACTGCTGGTCAAAATGAAAACTGGCGTCTGTTGTCTCACTGCTATTCCACAAGATGGGCCATTACGGCAGACCTTGAGAGTATGAAATAGAAAAATCCCTGTCAAAAAGAGAAGATCACAAACACCCAACTGTATCTAACAGGGTCACAGTCCGCACACAAACCTTAGCCTTCTGCAGATGGATTGCTGTGCAGGAAAAATTAAATATTGATTATTGTGCTATTGTGGGACCATCTGAAGATAAAGGTTATTAATGACAGGCCAAATAAAGGGCTCCATTAAGGAAATGCCCCCCCATCACACGGTGGTGCCACAGGAAGAGCGCAGCAGAAAGGGTTATTTATTTCACCGCTTCTGGGAGTGAGAGAAGAGCAGAAGGGGGGAAAAGGGAAAAAAAGAAATAAAAGACTTGAATGATGTAGAAAAGCCTGCCATGTAACGTTACACTTACCAAGAATTTCACCAGCCCTCAAAACACCAAAGGATCCTCAGAAATTAAACATGCCCGCTATATTTTGGGTAAAGTTTTCGCTCCCTCTCGCTCTCTCTCTCTCACAAGAAAATGTAAGCAACTTATGCTGGGCCTCAGAGGAATTGATCAGTGAAGGAAGCATCATAAAAAGGATGGCAAATGATCGTAATAATCACTAACGAGGCTTATTTGCCTCACCTAGTATTAGCATACTGGGCGCAGCGCCTCGTGTGCCGGGACTTGCTCATGCACTCTCACCCCTGGGGTAGTGGCTCCCCTTCATGAGGCAGACTGCCGTTCCCCCAGGGCACAGAAAGTTGAGCTTAAATATTCCGATTTGCGGCAAGCTCTGCTGTGGGGGCAGGCTTGTTAACTGTGTGTGGCTGTGTGTGTGTGTGTGGATGTGTGCGTGTGGTGTTGGTGGTGGCTGGCGGGGGGGCGCAGAGAAGGCAGTGCCAGCGAGTGCTGTTCCCTGCAGCCATGTCGACGCAACGTAAACACTGTGCCAGCACTCGCGTCACCCGTCATCAGTGGCAGAGATGACAAGGTGAGGTGGAGGGTAGGCGAGGGTGGAGGGTAGGCAAGGGGAGGCGCACGCCACCGCGCTGCTTTAAACTCCACTTCACAGGGAAGGTTCAAGCAAACAGGACTGGGAGGAGAGGGCGAGCCAAAGAGTGTGATGAGGCCCCCCGCACCCTCCTCCACCACCACCACCCCAACACACACACACACACACACACACACACACACACACACACACTCTCGTCTGCATTTCCCCATCCATCCCGTCACATTCCCTCCATCATTGACACCCATGATGAGTATGAGTGACGTGTGGCTCCATAAAAGAGCGTGTTTATTCAGCGGCGTGAGTGCAGGATGTCTGCCAAAGCTGGCATATTAAGAGCTCAAGCTGGGGAAGATCCTGATTGTGCTCATCCATTAATTCCGCCTCCTAAGGCCTTCATCTTGGTTGATCTGCTATGGAAATGATCAAAGACCTGGAACCTGCTCCATGCCACACTAGCAGAGGGAAGCTGGATAAACAAAAAGCATCAACTCTTAATACCAGCTCTGTGGCTGAACTCACAATCAGCTCAGTGAGGTGTGACTGCATGCTCATTTCACAGAATCACACACAGCACATAGGAAAACGATCATGGCACACACACACACTCAAGGCCTTAAGGGATGGTGGAGAACAGACAGACATCACTCCTGGTCTCTTCATCTATTGCAAAAGTATTTTTTTGAGAACAGTTCCAATCTGAGAATGCTTAACCTGGGTCATCACGGTGACCTTGGAGTCCATTGACAACAGACATTGATTTCCACTGTGTCTGTCTCTCGCTCTCCTTCGGTGGCAGACAGGAGTCCCGCTCACCGAGCTGTCTGCAAGCGGGCTCACCAGACACACAGGTGCCCGACTGGCTTTTCAGCCACACACACACACACACACACACACACACACACACACACACACACACGAGTCTGGAAGATGTCAGCCTTGCACTGATACTGGCTGGCAGGTTCACAAATGTCATGACGGGAAAAGTGGTCCAAACAAACTCTCCACTCTTCTCCATCACCAGCTCCGCAACCAAGCCCCACCCACACGTGCTGTTCCACACAGCTCCATCACCAGCTCCGCAACCAAGCCCCACCCACACGTGCTGCTCCACACAGCTCCATCACCAGCTCCGCAACCAAGCCCCACCCACAAGTGCTGCTCCACACAGCTCCATCACCAGCTCCGCAACCAAGCCCCACCCACACGTGCTGCTCCACACAGCTCCATCACCAGCTCCGCAACCAAGCCCCACCCACACGTGCTGCTCCACACAGCTCCATCACCAGCTCAAGAACCAAGCCCCCCACCCACACGTGCTGCTCCACACAGCTCCATCACCAGCTCCGCAACCAAGCCCCACCCACACGTGCTGCTCCACACAGCTCCATCTTGCTGCGACTAAGCTGCTGTGGCACATTATGTGAAGAACATCAAGGCCTACAAAACAAGTGAAACACAAGTCCTCTAAATGGGTAGAGCAAAAAAGGGGGAAAAGTGCTAGATTACTTGTTCCAAATGAAAGAAAAGCCAAACATGCACCAATTAAGCCAACTTCAATTAAGGAGTGCTTGGGAGAAAAAAAAATGATTTCACTTCTTTTTCTCCTTGTCTCCTCTTGTAGTAACAAATAAATTACAGGCATTACCAGCCACGCGCTGGCCTTATTAAGAAGAAGGGGGCAAAGGCAATCTAATTAGCGACTCCACATAACAAAACCGGAGCTGTCTAATGAGCATTATTGAGGCACATTCCTAATAATGTAAACTGAACTCCCTCGTTTAGCCATCCTGTCCCACTCATTAGTGCCCAAGTAAAGAGAAAATAATGAGACAATAACATCATCTGAACCAGATTTAGAACAGTTCAGATATTCTAATGAATGGGGAGTAGCGTATTAGAAAGCAGCGCTGGCCTAGTTAGCGACGCGGACGCCTCCCCGCAGTCGATCCTTTAGAATGCGCATACGAAACGTGCTCATCTCTGCTACCCCCCCCCCTTCCACCCTCCCTCGTTCGCCTGCCCGCCACCCGCAGACACGTTGGGTCAGTTACTGCTTACACACACGTCAGCAACGAAGAGGCGAGCGGGAGAAAAGTGTCTAATTATTTTCCTTTAAATACGCGCATTAAGAATTCAAATATCTAATTAAGAGACTACAGGCGCCGTCAGAATTGGGCATGGGTTATTGAACACAGCGTTGGGCTGTTGCGTAATCGCTCCACACAACACTTGCTTCTGAGGTACGAGAAATGAAATATCTGCTCAGAAAAGCAGCAAATGTCTTATTACTCTTCCTATAAACTCTGGGGTATCAAACAGAATGAGAAATCGTGGTATAGTAGACAAATGAGAATCAACTGCACAGAAAAAAACGAAATGAAAGAAAAACTCTTTTATGGTCAAATTTAATGATATCACTGAGAGATGATCCAAACGGCGCCTGGTTTAATAAACGTGAACGCTGTATTGTGCATTAAAATGACACTTCTTTCCCTTTTTCAACCAGTCACCGGGAGATCTGATGACTCAGATAGGATATTAAATAAATGTTATAATGCTATGAAACAATTTGTTCATCAAAATGACCCCCTCTTCATAATAGCTTGAAATCAGGGCCATCTTTTGCGATGGTGAATTCTAATGTTGGACTACTTTTCTTCATTCCAGGTTGTCTTTTCTGCGAATTAGACAAAGCTGCATGGCAGTGACCTGTTGGCTTCTGGTGCAATAACGATCTGTGCCGATTTCAACAGCAATCCATTCCAGATTCCGTGAGCACTTTCAATAGAGATGCTCTGATGCGTTCTTGGCCTTTCTTACAGGGAAACAAATAGAGCTAATCTGAAAAATTGAATCAGTCTAACCTCTGGCCTTACCTAATCACAAGGTTGCAAGCTCAGATAGATCTGCTTTGTTCTCGCACAAAATAGATTGAAATGAATTGATCACCTTAAAAAGAAAGCCTTCATAAGAGAAGAGACTTTTACACTTTTCCCTTTCTCATTCACCCAAAGGCCTACCCTGTTTTATTCAGTGGAGACATAACTATCCGACATACAAACAGGCCTTAAAACCCACGCTGCCTCCTTGTTGCCAGGCATCAAGCAATGCAACATTGCAAGGTTAACAACCAGAGTAAGGTTAACATAAAACCACCATGTTTAACACCCCTACCCCCAGTAGTATAGGTGTTGGTCATGGTACAGCTCTACTACATACATGAATCTGCAGATGGACCTGTGGTTTGCTCACAGTCTTAAAAACACCATCTCTAAGCAGCATGAGACCCCATCGCTGTCAAAGCCAGTGGGACTCTGGGGAACCTGTGGCCAGCTAGCTCTAGCAGCTCTCCAGAAAGCCTCTTAATAAGCGCAATGATTTTTATTCCACTCCCCGCCTCTGCGTATTAAGTGCCCGTACTCCAGACATAGTGGCTGCGGCCATCCATCATCCTCACCGGTGATAAGTGACAACAATCTCCGCCGTTTTCCGGTTGGAGGTGAGACTCCTGATTACCTGGGCTCTCAGTGAACGGAGCACTTCTACAGCACCACTTAGGATCATCACACAATTATGTGTCCCCCGTGCCTCCTCAGTCTCTTTTGTGGAGAGGGGCCCCCGAATCAATGGAAGATGATGTGGAGGAGAGAAGCACTGATCAAGGCTGAAGTGGAGAAGCGTTAAAGAAAAGGGAGGACGTCACTGCTGGCTGCAAGCGAAGGCTGAATGGCAACATAACCGCCTTCCATGTCTTCACCCAGATTCAAGGGCATCTCTTTTCTTGGATGGACACAGATGCAGCACTGCACAGATCAATGAAGGTCCATCATAACAAAAAATACCTCTCTCTTCCTTTCCTTCACTGCAAACAGTGTTTCAAAAATGTGGTAAAGGGTGAGTTTAAAAGAGATGGGGAGGGGGGTGGGGGTTAACAAGACAGATGAGTATAAGGATTTAATTATCTCCGTGCCAAGACTGACGCATCTAACCTCTTTCATGTTTAGATCTCATTGGCTAAGTGGAGGTGACACGCGAGCCTAATTAAGATAGACTTGCACAGTTTGATAAAGAAATGTCACATAATTTCTGCTGGTTCTTAAGCATGTTTCAGCCCGTTTCTCACCCTGTTACACCAATTAACTATGGGAACTGAGACCGCGTGAAATTACAGCCAAAAAAAATCAGCTGCTTAACAAAAGGAATTTTGACAGTTATTGGACAGTCTGGGGCCTGGCGACAGTCTTACCTCAAACAATAATTGCATCTGTCGCTGAAAAGTCTCCAAATCGTGAGATGAAGAGGGTGACTTAGAAAAACAACAAAACAGCGAAGGAGAATTCAAGCATGAAAACCACGACCCGATGGTGACATCCTTGCTGTTACACCTGATATCCTATAATTCAACCAAAAAAATGCATCTCAAAACACACCCAGACACACACACACTCTGTGCAAACAAGGGGGGGGGTGAGAATGATTTGACAGCAAATCAGAGGACTTTTGTCACATCACAGGAGGCAGACTCACCAATGTCAGAAGACACTGATGCAGAACCAAATGCACTGGCTTCATTTTAGAAAATGACTATATCAATGCTGCAGTCGACGCTGTCGAAACATGATCTCATGTTTCTGAAAGAAAGAAAAAAGGGCCTTCTTCTGCAAAGAGCAGATGGGAGAGGAGGGGCAAATGTCTCCGAGATCAGCTTCAGTTTCTAGTATTTTCTCTGGGAAAGGATATGACGGAGAAAGCATATTCAAACTTTCCTCCAGTGAGAAAAAGCAAATACTTCCTTATAGCAGGGATCCTTATATCATAGCATACAATCAGATTAAATGTAGAACGAATAGAATACAAATCACAGAGAGGAACTTAGGTTTCCACAAGGTAATGAGCTAAATAATTACATCCTCAATGCTTTCAAGTGTGTGAATGAAACTCAGATTAGGATAAAGGTAATAACAAGTATCACATCCAACCAATTCTCAGCAGTCATTAAACATGTACATGTCATGATGCACTAAATGATGCATGGGCGTAATGGCAGGGCCCATAGGACATGTGCCCTTCAGCTGCGACTCACTGCTGAATGCGCTGGAGGGGCAGAGGAAGCAGATCCTCCAGTTTCATCTGGTGGAACTCCGGCCGCGATTCCTGGAGCTTCTTGAAGCGCCTGAAGGCTTTGTTCTTCTTGACTTGAATCTGAACATAGAAAACATGAAGACAACATTCAAGAACTGGCTTGCAAAACAAATCTTAAGCAGAAACAACCAGCATTATTGTGGGGAGAATTTACAGAACTGTGAAAAAGTCAGTACAAACTGTACAGGCCTTCAGATCTGTTCACACCAACAATGACAACGAATGATTACAGCAAAAGAGTATCGCTTTAGCTAACACGAAAGATTACAGCAAAAGAGTATCGCTTTAGCTAACATGAAAGATTACAGCAAAAGAGTATCACTTTAGCTAACATGAATGATTACAGCAAAAGAGTATCACTTTAGTTAACATGAATGATCACAGCAAAAGAGTATCACTTTAGTTAACATGAATGATCACAGCAAAAGAGTATCGCTTTAGCTAACATGAATGAAAATGTCCAGACATAAACTATAACGACAATGACACGATTGTGATCTTGACGATATTGTTCAGTCAAAGCTCTTTGTTGCTGTGGTCATCTATGACTCCATCAGCAACAAGAACAGCCCTTGATCACAACAAGTCACAGCAACACACTGGGGAACTTGCAGTTGCCTTCTTACATCCACCAGGAGTTTCCAAGGTTACACAGGATAGTCCGCCCATCGACTATCTAAAGATCGACAGATTATCAACAAACTATCTGTTGACATTCCGTTAAGTGCAATTTATGGTTAAAGTAAAGGTTAGGGGGTGGTCAGCAATTGTTCAACAAAAATCTTACATAGGCTACTGAACTTTGGATCACAGGACTGGAACCACTTCCAACCCTGATTGTGCTTTGGCCAATCTTCCTGTATTGGTTGTATTTGCCAGGTGCATTACTGGGATTTAATTGTGTATCAGAAATTGATTTCATTTTCCAGCTATCATGCCTGAAGAAATCACAGATACATGTTATGAAGGTGTGGACTGGGGGGAAATTAGGAGCTTTGCTGTTTGCTATATGGTGTTGTCATTTTTTCATGCTTTAGTTTATTATCTACAGCCACAGAGTTCTTCCAATATTTCTGAAACATTTCAAACACTTGCAATATGTTTGATCTAAGACTTGAGGTTGCCATGAATCAGAAACTCCAGATGTTGCAACATATACCAGTACCCATACCCGTCACTGATCCTTCATTTACTATTGTAGACATGGTTCAAAGAGTCTTACATTCCATCTTCGGCAGTCTATAGGTATCACCTTCTAATTTTGTTGTAATTATTAATTAATCTAAGTCAAATGTTTTGAAAAGAAACAGAAACATCAAATCACATCTGGGGTGTCCAAGTTTTTAAATCCTGAACAAATTCACCGCTCTTTTGTCTTGGGTGCCTTTTGTTGTTTTCAAAACTAAAGACCTAATGATTGATTGATTGATAGATAGATAGATAGATAGATAGATAGATAGATAGATAGATAGATATAGATAGATACTTTATTGATCCCCAGGGGAAATTCAAGAGAGAGGAGTTGAGATGACAATGAGATGACAATGAGAGGAGTTAGCAACTCAAGGCTGAAGAACTAAAAACTAAAGACCTAATGAGAGGAGTTAGCAACTCAAGGCTGAAGAACTAAAAACTAAAGACCTAATGAGAGCAGTTAGCAACTCAAGGCTGAAGAACTAAAAACTAAAGACCTAATGAGAGCAGTTAGCAACTCAAGGCTGAAGAACTAAAAAAAAAAAACAGAATTACCTGTACATTCTAAGGGGTTTCTACTGGGAATATAAATATTTATGAATTAACTTTATTGTTGTGATCTCATCAGATGGTCCTGGTAAATGGTGACACAGCTGCAGTGTATGTCTCCACAGCGATATACTGCAGCTAACAGAGGACCCCATGTGCCGGCAATTACGGTCATGTAGGCCCAGCGAACGAATCAATGCAAACGTGTGCAGCTCAGTCCGTAATCAATGGGATCAGTCAATTTGCTGCAGACACATCGTTCTTCTTAATTAAGACATTAATATCACTGAAGCTCAGGACTTCCCATAGATAAATAAGAGCAGATGTTAGCAGCACCACAGCTTCTCAGTCTCCAGTCAGAGTGTGAAAGAGCTGCAAGGTGAGGATTACTCTGTAAACAACCACCATTGGGACTCGTGGCAAACTCACGTCAACACAGGCACCCACATAGCATAGACATGAATTACTTTTCCTTTTTTAATATTTTTTGGGCTTTTTTTGCCTTTATCGTACAGGACAGTGAAGAGTGACAGGAAGCAAGTGGGAGAGAGAGATGGGGTGGGATCGGGATATGACCGCAGGTCGGATTCGAACCTGGGTCCCCGTGGGCACTCCGATCCGTATATGGTTTGAGCGCTGTAGCCTGCTGCGCCACAGCGCCCCCTTGAATTACTTTTCTTTGGGGCTAAGATCAAGGTGAAGCAGTCATGCCAAAATGGGGCTTACTATGACAAATCAGTTGACTATCCATCTATAACTGAGGAGCGACATGTTCCTAACTAACGGAAAAGCTAATTAGCACATGGATTTCCCTAGTGCTATTTCTGTTCCGCTCAATTTGATAGGAGGCTGTGGACGTACATAGAGGTGAGAGATTTAACGGTACCAGCCTGTGGTTCAGAGACAGAGAGGTTGCAGGTGTCATCTCCAGGCCTTAATCAGAGAGTGGTCTCCATTTTTATCCCTAATAGGTTTTCAAGGGACTGACATAAGACACAACACTAACCACAGTGAAAAGGAGTCATTCTGAGAGAAATGGCACATAATGGCCTAATGGGATGGGACTAATTGGAGTGGGAAAGCAATAGAGTCCATTAGCATAGATCCATGATGAATGCATATTCATGAATAAATATTGACAGCTGGTAGCATTAGTTAACTGTGATGCGGAGCCGTATTTAAATCCTCCAACTGTAAAGGAAAAACACACGAAAGGCTCCCTGTCTCCTTGACAAGTAATTATTCAAAACAATAGATCCTAATTAGACCCTTTTAATCAACCCAATGAGGAGACAAATGTACAAAAAGTAATCTGCAGCTGGGCATCAAGAATAATAATACAGACTTAGATCTCTTACCTGTAGGACTTTGTTTGCATTCTGAATGTTGTCAACATAGGTGTCGTAATGTTGTAGGTGTGAGCAGAACTGCTCAAAGCCAAGACCACATTTCCCCTGCTCCAAATGGGCCAGCAATGTCCTGGTGACAAACAGCACATTCATAAGATACATACAACAGGACCTAGTGGTGTACTTGGTGATCTTCGTAAGAACCCTGCCTGCCCTTTGGGGACATTAAAGTTGTACATGGTCTCCCCTGGCCTTCATGTAAGAGTATGACCTGGGTGAGGAGTTCACACTGCCAGTTCGTGTCTCTCTTCTCTGTAATCAGTTGAATAACACAGTTACGGCAGCCCTGCCTTATAGGTGAAAATAATGAGGAGGTTAAGCAAAGTTCAAAGGTGACAGATCCTGACACATCCAGCTGTCAGTAGTCAATCGTGAGGGGTGTCGTTTAAGGTCTGCTCCCGATGGATAATGTGTTTATTTGGGACTCAAGCAGCGGGTCTTTCCCCCATGAACACTGACGGGGCGCTTTGAGAACATGCTCACCAAGAGACAGGAACAAAACAATGGGTTTAAAGGCGGAGAGCTAATGCAGACAGGCATGCACACAGATGGAAATCAGCGAGCACGCTGACACTTGTGAAGGAGCTTATTCAACAAACCTGGAGACACTAAGAAATACACACACAGACCTGCAGGCATAGAAACAGACACATACTTTATACACACACACACACACACACACACACACACACAAAACACACACACACCTTCTCTCTAATGATGTTCCCCAAGATGTAACGTTCTTACATGCTTGAAGAGGAAGCACTTTGCTGTTGAAGTTGATTTAAATAGATTTTAATGAAGTTGCAATCCAAGGTAGACTCTGTTTGTAATAAGGCGATGCTGGCACAGCCAAGAGAGTTCTAACGAGGGCAAAGGGCAGGGAAAATTCTGTTTCCGATTTTCTCCGCCCACACAGCCAGAGGCTATTATGATAAATATAAAATGATGAAGTATATTTGTATATTTTAAGGGCAATTTCTTTCTCGGGGCGTCAGGAAGACGACAAAGATAACATTAGCATTTCTTCAGCATTATGTTAATCCACATTAATTCTTAGCAATTGCGACATCTGGGATGGGTATGGCCTCAGCCAAACAATGACAGTCTATGAAGCGTCAAGCGTGGAGAGCTAGAGCAGGAGAATACTAATTATTGTCACCAGGTTGTTAAGTAAGAACACAAACACATGGTGATGCACAACAAATATCATACAAAGAAACACACACACACACACACATACACAAGTAAAGAAAAACAGGACAACTAAAATCAGTGCAGACTATAGCATTTGGTAATATGACTCTTTTTTCCCCCGCTGACAGTGACAAGGACCGACTTCCGTCATGTGGGATATTTTTTGATCTATTTTCATACCACATTTACTCTCATTAAGAAACCCCCCAGACGCACTGTTTTGGAATATTCATCTTTCAAATACGGTTTTGATTTTGCACTACTTACTCTGTAAAGTGACAGCACTTTTAAGTTTGTTATTATGGTTTGTTATGGAGCAGTCAGGGATAATTGGGTTGCTCCTACTAGGCCTGCTCCCAACACTCCATGAACAGCCAAACGATGATGAATAGCATCGGTGTATCAATATATTCTATTTTTTCCACTTTACTGTTCAGCACTGGTTAATAAAATCACAATGTATTACACTCTGTACTACCCCCAGAGTATACAAACAAAACAGGGGATGTCAATAGCTCCTAGACCCCCCCCCCCCCCCCCCCTCCCACCACCAAGTGCTCACGCGCACCGTGATTGTAGATTCCTGGGCTTTTAACCAGGCCATGCCAGAACAGTCCATATTTTCTCTATTGTTTCTGTGGTGCCCAAGCATACTGAAGCACTGTGGTGAAACTTCATTGCTTTAACACTTACATCTTGGAAATAAAATTATAGTATTATTTTATTACTAACAGACAGAAACCACCCCTAAAGTATTGGCATGAACATATATGAAGACAAAAATATCTATTTTTGGACAGGCCATTGCTCAAATTGGATGGGTGCTTCAGTAAGAATGCATCAAAGAGGAGCAAAGCTCTAGATCCCAATGATTTTTTTTTATCATCAGTCAAGCACAACCATTTCTGAGTGAATCCAAATTGAAAGGGTGCCATTGGGCCTCATCCTCACTTCCCTGCCACCCCGAGCACCACCACCACCACCTCACGGCTCCAATAGCTGATCATAATGATGATACATGGTGATAGGTTTCCAATTTAACCAATACATCAGACTTGGAGATTCCACTCTCCATCTTCATTGTGGAGAGCAGCATAAGGATGCCTGTCAGTCTTGCACTGATGGAAGCCTTAGGGAGCCACTGTGATTCATTATTCAAACTGTAAATAATTTTCAATCAGCCAGCCGGTGATAAAGCCCTGCTTGGCTGTTCCAAAGACTATGTAAAACTCTGATCAGAAGCTCTGCTCCTCAAAACGGTGCAGAAACGCATGCTGGGGTGATGTCAAGGTTGATGAGGTAGACCTCGCTCTCGCCAAAATTATGCCTTTCCAAAAACAGCAAAAAGAAACTCATTGGGCAGTCAATGGCAAATCCAGCAGGCACTTTGATTTAATGCGGCCAAGCTAGAGCCTGTTTGCAGATTTGTTTTCTCTAGAGCCACTGAGAGCTAGGAGATGGGAGCTGCTCGTTTGCCAGTAACTATTTGCTCAGATGTGTGCGGCTCGAGCGCATCAGAACGCATGATGCCTCATCAGAACTCGGCGCCAGAGCCAGCTCATCCACAGCACTCTGATGAGCCTCCCATTAACCAGCATGGACTTCTGGACACCTGCGCGTTCATTTGCTGTTTGTTTTTCCACAGGCCGGCTCGTGCAGATCAATGCCAAGGCTACACTTGAGGCCGGTTTTGTTATTTCATCTGCTCCTTCTCGTTTCGCCCCATCTCGGGCTTTTCCTTTGCAGCTTCTGTTGCACTGGCCGGCCGGCCGCAAACCAAACTTCCCTCGAGCTGAGAGTCTACAGGCCCAGAGACTGGGCCTCATGAATTAGTACTAAGGCTCCACCATTAAAAGAGTAAGCTTTAACCCAGGCACATTGATTTCTGAAGCCTGTCAAACTGACCCTCCACAAAAAAGGGAGTTCTAAAGAGGTTGCAATAGATGAGCGTGTCGAATCCATAAACAGGTCGGAGGTTTTCTGTGTTTTTCAACCGCATTTACAAAATAATCTTTAGTAAACAGAGCAAATAGACAGGGAGGCTTTAGGAATAACACTTCCCTAAAGCAAGCTGAAAACATTCCAAAAAGCCTTTGGAAGAGGTCAGCTATGTTTTTTGATTCGTGCTCAGCATTGATTCTCAGTCCAATTTGTATGAATAACACAGGACAAGAAAAGCCAGACAATCTCCAAGTTGATCTCAAACTTTGTTCTCATACCAGACACTTATTAATTGCCCCCCCACCCCCACCCTCTTCACGGCTTATGTAGTTAATTATTTAAAAGCACACTTACTGGTTTACCAAATGAATGGATTTAATTGAACTGAAGATGCTCTCTCTAATGTCCTGCCTCAGGGTTCCTTTGGCCTTCAAAATCTCCACAAAGTACTGTAGAGAGAAGAGGAACAGAAGGAGGAGAAAATTAAATCTTTTTCCGAACCTCTTGTGTGTGGCTCTTCATCTTCCAGAGCCAGACACCTTATATAGATACCCTTGAAACAAAGAGAGAAAGAGGTCTTAAGAGAGGGGAGAGAATTCTACATGGCTGACATCTCAATTACCCTTAACAACTTAGTGTGGTGTGTGGAGTTTAGCTACTTCAGCATTACCAGGGGGACCGGATGGGGGTGGGGTGGCCAAGCAAAGCATGGAATATGTAATTTCTCACAAATTGGGTTTGCTTTAGATAATCAAACGATTAATTAATATGACACATATGCAAAGCTATACCAAGAGGTGTGGGTGGGAGTATGATAAGTGTCATGCAGTGCATCACAAGGTACATTAATTAAAGAATGAGTAAACAACATCAATGTAAACAACTATCAATCCTCTGAATTTATGTGAAAATTATTTGTATATAATTATATATTTTATATTATATAAAATCACTAATAGGTCATAGAGGACACCACACAAAGCTGTGAACATGGGTGTGATTCAGTTGGAAGATGAACACAATCACATAGAAAAACACTGACAGCTTATAAGCATGAGGTTGTTGGTCGCATCCAAATCGTAATCAAGTGACCATTGGCTACTGTGCTCACTGTGTGAGTCCTAATATCTCAGGAGACATCCACTGACCGTGGTGACCAGCTCCAGTTGCTCACAGTAGCGCTGCTCAGTCTGGACGAGCTCCCGGCCGGCGCAGCTCCTCTTCTTCTCCCAGCGCTCCCTCTGCTCCTGGATGCTGCGGGCACCGGTGAGGCCGGACGGGTGTGGGCTCGGGGCGAAGCTCATGGCTGCTGGAGACTGAGACCACAGGACAGACAAACAGGCTGATCTCAGATCAGAAAGGGTTGCAGAACACACACATAGCTCATATTTTTTTTTTTAGTCATTTTGATCGAAACTCAGCCCATTCTGATATGGGAATCATTAGTTACAAACCCTGTATTAGATTTTTGTCTGTGTACCAGTTCTCACTCAATGCCCCAGAATCATTTCTGCATTGCGCTACTGATGGCAAAAAATGAAGATGATGCGGTATCAGGTGAATATACTGGCTACTCTTTCTGACAAATATATAAACAACATCTAGACATGGGTTAAGAAACAGGGTAGGGACAGAACCACCATGATCTCAAAGCAAGTAAACACACAGAAATCAAAAGCCCATGTGAGCTTGTGGAAAACAATTACACCACACCATGCACTGCAGCCGTTCCCACGAGCCCCATGCATGATTCACAGAGCAGTGCTCAGTCCGCATTGCTCTTTGGTTTATCAGCATAAACCCCGGCCCCACACCACCCCTGCTCACCCCTCCACCCCACCGCAACCTCCACCACCTCCCTGCCGCTGCCGCAGTCTGTGCTGTATGCTGTCCCTCTACTCAGGGGTGTCCTCCCTGCACTGCCTCATTAGTGTCATCTCTAATAGAGCAGTGGGGCTATGGAGTGGGCCGAGACCACCGCTTTAGCAGCAATTAACCCCTGTCCGGCCCCGCGGGAGCCTTGCGTCAAGCGCCCGCTAACACACTGTAAACAAGCCAGTCTGATCAACGCCAACAAGCAGGGAGGAGGGGGTCAGGAAGAAAGGTCCCTCTCTACACTGAATGACAAGATGGCTGACATCAGAAGCCTCTTATTCTTGCTTTTTGTGCCATGGCTAGTGGCTGACTGCTTAAGACAGAAGCAAAAACACAGGATACTATGGCTGGGGTATTCCCTTCTTGTATAATTATTACTAAAATAGCTTGAGTATTCCTCTCTTGTATAATTTGCATATTACTTTAAAACAATTAACTGAGCAGGTCTGCTTGACACCATTTAAAGGAGGCAAGAGTAGATTGCATTTTCAAATATTCATTCTGGTGTGAATAATGTACTAATATCCAAAGATAATCTGAAAGCATAATGCAAATCATCATGAACACCATACTATAATTTATTATAGTGTCCCCCACCCCCCAGTTCTACATACTGCATCTTTAAGTAGGCTACTTTTGCTCTGTAATAAACCAATGCAAAACATTGCTGATGGTCAAAATGACTACACTGACTAAACAAAACACAAGCAGCATTCAACTCTCATCAGTGCCCTTTTGAGTCTTGAGTGCTGATCTTTCAGTGTTTCTTTATTCATCCATCATGATAAAAGGGAACTCAATGATGTACCAGCTCCTACACACATTTGAAATGTAGGCTAGTGTTGCCACTTAGGCCAAGTCTGTGGATATACCTATAGCCTGCATTTGGTTTATTATTCTGACAAACATTCACAAAGCGGACATTTAGAAAGTCAAAGCATTCTTGTGTTGTTTTCTGCAACTCCTGAAAACAGTCTGATCTCAGAGTGGATATGCCAAAGTGGGTTGTATAATTCATCTCTACATGTATGGGAAATGGAGACACAACGATGTAGGGCATTCATTTAGCAGAAGGTAGAACGCATACACAAACACAGAACGAGATGTTAGGCTACTCATCACACAACATTAGTCGGTAAGTTCCCCCGCACATATGCTCGTTCAACCATCAAGCTAACACGGTAGTGAGACGATAATAAATGGTCAACAGACGAAGTTTGAATACAAAAAAGGCTCATTAACACTAGGCGACTAACTAAACTTACCCACCGTTACAAGTAACCAATCAGAGCAACAGAGTGTATCACTACATATATTGTAACAAAATCATCGTGGCGTGTTTTGCTCCTCACAGTTGGTAACAATCAGCGTTGACACACATACTAGGGTGAAAAGAAATATCGTAATGCTAGAACTATTATTGACTGTTTTAGTCGTGATAAATTGCCTCATCATAACCCTCTCCTTGCTAACGCTGCAGTGCTAACAAACCAACATTTAGTCGCGTAAGCTCTCGCACAGGCGTTGCAAACTTGAGGATTTTTCGTCATTGTAGCCATAAATACTAGCCTACATCCTAAAAAGACACCTCAATCACAGTTTGCCCAATTCTAATTGATTGCATTTGTGTAGATTCTTTATGTTTGCGAACAAACTGACCTGTCTTGCCTTTCAAAATTGAATCCAAGCGGGCTTTTCAGTTTTTCCGGGTTTACGTCAAACACCATTGGCTATTTCTCGAGACCTCGGGGAAGGAAACCAAAGGGAACATCGAAACCGCCCAGCCCACTAGTGTGACGATGGCGCTCCCTGGGAAGCACACAACTCCCTCTCGAAGCACAGCAGTTAGGTGACAGTGTTTGCAAGCAAGTAATAATATCAGTTGTATATGATAATATATTGTATCCTGGAATAGTATCATAGAAAGTGCAATGGGACATGGATATATTAGCCTATGTATCTCTATGTATGTCTAACCACTGTGATAGTCAGCAACATTTTAAACCATGCTGTTGCCTTTCTGTGTCAGTGAAAATCCATGTTTTGTTTTTTTGAAAAAGTTTAGCCTTTTTTACTGTTTTGCCTTCAAAGTTATTTACCATCTAGCTGGAAAAGAACATTCTTGTAGTGACTTTTGCTCTGCAGGAGTCTATAAGGGGAATTTATACTCTAGATGATACATCTTAGGAAATGAAGGAAAGAGAAAACATATCTCAGCAAATCTGTGCTAATTATGAAAATGAGTGGGTAAGATGAAAGTGATGCCCCCTGATCAGGCGTGGAACAGTAATAGCCCTAACTCCTCAAAGACAGTCCCTTGCAGATGAACAAATCCGTGTGGACCATGGACCACGCAAGTATAGGTATTAACTTAGCTTTCATTCCCCCCGCCTCACAACCTCTGCAAGTGCTTGAGTGCTCCATGATTGTGCACAGCAGGAACACTGACATCTAGTGTTGTTTGGACTCTGATTCTTTTGAAATAATGGCCACAGCCTTAAAATCTCCTTGAACACGAGCACGCAAGTTCCCATAAAACCTTTGTCAGCGTCTCACTTTTTTTTCTGCCAAGTGAGTTGTTTGTGTCAGATGTCTGTGTGAAAGAAAACATGACGTCGCTCTTAATTAATCTTAACACATCAATAATCAATATTCATGAAAATAAACCACATGATAGGCACAAACAAAAAAAACAGCACAAAACATAACAATGATAAACATATTAAGAATTACATATTTTATGGCAGTTAAAAAACAGCCAAATCTGGTGCAATTGTACATAGTACAGATTGTAATCAGCTTATATTGTATGTGTTAATTATCTGACCTTTGTATTAAACTTTGAAAGTATTATGTGGAAACATACTCTGTGTTGTATCTGTTGCATTGTTACAGAGGGAACATTACTCAAAGGCAAGCAGTATTGTGAAGTGTGGCGTCCCCTCAATGGTAAGCAGCACTGTAGTTTATGCATTGCTTGCTTGCAGCTCTGTTTGTGCAACAGTGGTACATGACAGACTGAAAGAAGAGGATGATGTTTTTATGTAAATGAAAGGAATCAGCACTCCAAACACATGGATACATTATTTTGGATTAATTAGATCATCACAAATACATGTGATAGCTTCTCCCAAGAATATGATAAGCATGTTTGAGTAGATTTTGAACTGCCTTAATGTAGTCAACACACAATAAACAGGCATTCACAAACACTGGCTGCACACAAGAGGGGATGAGCAGCCGTGGCCTACTGGGTAGCGCTTCGGACTTGTAACCGGAGGGTTGCCGGTTCGAACCCCGACCAGTAGGAATGGCTGAAGTGCCCTTGAGCAAGGCACCTAACCCCTCACTGCTCCCCGAGCGCCGCTGTAGCAGGCAGCTCACTGCGTCGGGATTAGAGCTTCACCTTCACCTCACTGTGTGTTCACTGTGTGCTGAGTGTTTCACTAGTTCATGGATTGGGATAAATGCAGAGACCAAATTTCCCTAACGAGATTAAAAGAGTATACTGTATATACTTACTTATACCAGAATCCTCCATAGAAACGCCAATTTTTTGTTTGTAACGCCAATATGGCCGTTGTCTACACATATCCCACCCCTTCCTCGGCAAAACGTCGACATGTGAATACATTGAGCCAATCATGTGGTGTGATGTGAATACATTGAGCCAATCATATGGTGCGTTGTGAAGACATCTTCCCAATCATGTGTTGTGAACTCGCCGCTGGAGCAAGATTGGTGTCGTGAAGCCTTGCACACGCGCATTTCTGCTGAATAGGATGCCCGATGAGTGGCCAAAAAGCGTTGCTATATGACCGCCAAGTGGAGGGACTTGCCTAAAAGGACTTTGCTTATACTAATACATATGAAAAGCTTAAAGAATAAAATAAATCAGTAACTGAAGAACCTTGTGTAACTCCTGGAGTGAGTGATACTATTGGTCCATTATACTGACTATCCATATTACCCATATTAAGTGACATCTTTATCAGATGGCCACTAAGTACTATAAAGTGAACATAGCAAAGAATTTGCACTACAGTATCTCCATACTGATAAAAAGCATGTTTAATTAGTATCTCATTAAAATGTATGATGATTTTGGTTGGCCCATTCTTTATTGTTTTTTTATTATTATTTTATTGTGTTTCTAGAGAATTTGGTATTATAATAATTGGCCCCTAAACAGACCTGTGCAAATTAGGCCCCTTTTTGCCTGTAGGCTATTGAGGCATGAACAGTAAGAGACGCTACAGACAAAGGGCCCTTTTTACCTGAGGAAAGGAAAAAGAATGTATGAGTGTCAATAATCTACACAAGTAAAGCAACTCTCCCAAGGCTTTTCAGGCCTGTGGTGCATTATTCATGTTCACCGTTGCCAGAGGACTCTTAATTGACCCTTGCTCCTTGCTAAAACTTCATGAGATGAAAGAATGCAATGTTTTGTAATTCAACTTTTGAGTCCATCTCACTCCAATCCAATAGTATTGGATTCCAGGTCATGCATTATTCAAAACATGAGGGGTTACCTTGGCTTGAAGATGTCATGAAGAACTATGCCTAAAGTCTAGAACAAGGTGAATCATGTACCCACAGACAGAAAGGAGCATCATCATAATAAACAGTGCACAGAGTCAGGCGGCAGGTGATGAAACCTATCCTAATGGAGAAAAACTCATTTCCCACAATTTTGTCTTTAAAGCCAGCAATGCTCCGTCATGTCATCTAAAACAACACCACCCATAATTGTATCACATGTAACCTTAACCATAGGTGTTAAAAGAAGGGGAATGTTCTGGTCACATTTCTTTCAGAAAATCATTGTTTCCCTTTAAGAAAGTAGGACTTGTTGGTTTTAATTAATGTGAATTTTGATATGTTCAGGGTGTTATAGCAGTTGTTTCAGCATTCTCTGGGGTAGCATCTCCAGGCTGAGAGAGGCTAACCCCTTTTAGCCTCTAATTACTGATCCACCTAGAAGCTGTGCTGTCATACCTCCACTGGACTTCTGCGCAAGTACTCACAACTTTCCGAAAGTTAAACCTTTAATTATATGGCCATAACAGCAAGTAATAGATTAAGCCATGGAATGGAAATGAAGTTGTGGACAGAGGTGAACAAACAAACAAACCCCAAAGATTATGGCAAACAATACAAATGGAGGGAAGCTCTGCCCGGGATTTTCAAAAGCAATTTGCAGTAATTGCCTGTGGTCTACCTTTGGTGGCCTTGATTAAAGCTCTCAATCAGCCTCCACAACCTGGCACTCCATACTTGTCAGTGTTCTGTATGTTTGAAAATGGTGAGCTCATTAAAGTGAAATGACTGTTTGGCCCTGGGAAAAATAATCACACGGAAACAAATAGACACACGCACAAAAATTGAATGACACTCCAGTGGTAGAGGACCATTGAACAAGCGTTGTGTTGGCAAAACCCAGTGGTTTTCATGGATAATGATAAACTGTCATGGCTGCAATTACGGCAAGCAGCGGATGGGAGGGTTTTATGCGTGTCAATGAGGTTTGCTCCTAATTGACGATAGGGGACAGTAGCTCACTCGAAGGCTGTCACTCAAACATCAAGCGTCAGAAAGAGTTGCTATTGCTATTTGTGTGCATGAGGTAACATTGGGGAATTGTTGAGAGCTGTCCATGCAGTACATGGAGGTCCGCTGCTCTCTCTATAGTATTGTTCCTCCCAGTTATATATGCAAACAGGAGGAGATGATATAATGATCTCCAGTCCATGCACTGTGCAGTGGCTGTCAGTCTCTCAATGGAGAAACGATTGAAAGTGAAACCAGTGCTGAGGGAACGCCACCCTGCAGTCTACTGCCAGGAAGTGTTTAAGCTCATGGACTGAGTGGGACTTTACATTCAACTGTTGGCCTTGCCATTAGAGGAATCATTTGTTAAAGAATTCAGTAAAGATCAGAGTTATCACTAATAGGTGCGGTGACTTTAAACGTACATCTTCTTTATACACTGGGGAATGTGTTATTGTGTGTGTCTTACTGAGATGGACACAGGGCTGGCATTGCTGTTTGAGGAGCTTAACCAGTGCACAGACCTTTAGGATTCTACTGAAGTCAACCGTGACTGCCAATGAGAACAAACACAAGCTGCAAATTCCTTTTCATTGCAACCTTATTTTTAGCTTTCTTTTATCTCATCATAATTGTTTTATCCTCTAGAGGTATTTTGCCTTTTATTTCAAAGTGATTGCATGCAAAGAAGGTTTGAGAGTGTCTTGTTGCTTATTTCATTTGTACATATTATTAGCTCTCTGCTGTTCCTGAAATGTCAGTTTTAATTACTGCAATTCATTCTCCTTTGAACGTGATTGCACGATACATTGCAGCACCACCAACACAATGCCACCTATAATATGCAGTGGAGAATCCTGGTGAATAGAGCAATGCATGTTTTGGATACTATAACCAAGTTATGTTGGTGTTATTAGGTCATGTGTGGCCAAAGATATGACTCCCTGCTATGCTATAACTCCCAATAGTCAGTTGTTGGTATATTGGTTGGTATATTCCGGTCTTACTCAAAACTACTGCGACTAACATCATTTTAGTACCCAAAGAAAGTTTATCCTTCCAAATGGAAGTTTGGTTATCCAAATATAGATCCCAAATGCTTGGACAAATGCATACTGTATGTGTCGTCAGATTGCATGATCAACATGAAGAGCTAAATGAGAATTTATTGTCCAAATGTGGGCTAATGTTCCACCAGGTTGCTGAAATACTGGAGATATCTGTGGGTGACTGCATCCACCCATCCACCCTCACTTTGAAAAGCACGGGAAGTTTCCATGTCCTAGTATGCCCATCCTGTGGCATCCACATTCAAGAATGTGTTGACAGCATTGAAGTGTGTGCTGGGTCAGTTTCGTTATCATCTCAGATCTCGTTTGGAGAATTACCCTCCCACTCCATTTCCTGAATACGCAGCCAGAACCAAGGTGCTTTACTCTCCTAATGATTCCTCCCTGTCTCGGAGTATCTCCCCACAGCTAAATCCCACTACGGGCTCCGTGCCTTTAAACTCAGCAGAAAGCCTATTTACCAGCAAATTAAAGCGCTGCATCGCCATGGCACCGGATTCTGTGCATTCGGAAAAACAGGGCAATTACTTGGAAAGAGTTTGCCAAGGGAATAGTCCTCATCGCATGAGAGTGGGTGCAAGACTTGCAAGCAGTCACAAATTTGAGGTTTACATACACAGACACAAAAGCTGTGCGTACACTCACACACAAACCTCTCTCTCTCTCTCTCTCACACACACACACACACAGGGAGAGAGAGACACACACAAATGTGCACAGAGTAATATATGGAGAGAGAGGCAATGTGAATATCAGTTTGTATAGACAACTTTAACAATTAAAGCAACATAAATTGTACAGCCCCAAACCCAGGCACAGGGATAGGGAGCGGGGGAAAGCCTTGCAGGTTCATTACATCATGGGTGGAAAGAAGCCGCTCCCGGTGCATGCGTGGCCACGGATGGCCGGGCTCCAGTGGGGATTACTTTGTTGTCTTTGTTTAGGGTGTAGACTGGTGGGCCCATGGGACAAGATGGAAGCGGGAGGATTGGTGAGGGGGGGTAGAGAAGGGAGGAAGTGGGAGCTTCATCTTTCCGACTTCGTGTTTCTCCATCCCTCTCTCCTCCGGGCCAAGCGCTGCAGCGCAGCTAAGAAGCTTCTAGAAGGCAGGACGTGCAAAAAGCCGTTTCCCAGTGTGCATTCCCTTTGGAATGCCTTGCCTTGGGATTGACTCCAAAGTGGAGGCAATGATGGGGATACCAGTCACTCAGGGACTGATCTTACAGCGTATGTGCTGTATCTGAGTTTTAAAAGTAAAAGTTTTGCTATTTGATTGAGTGTGGAAGTTCTTTATGAATATGCTCAGAATTACTACTGTTTCTCCTTATTTGTCCTGAGCAGATGTCATGGAGTTTGTGTAGGAACACGAAACACTCTTGTTAAGACGTTACAATTCTTTACCTTCACATTTGAATGAATTGGGCTGTGTGCCTTAATTTCTATAATCTTTTTTTTTTTCATTTTCTACGAAAAACATAACGATGGAACAAGTCATGGCCTTAAATATCAGACAATGTCACATCTCCTGTATAATTACTCGGTCTGAATGCTACTGTTACTCTTTAGATTTAAAACTACCTTCCACCACAAAACGCTGAATATGCTCACAATAGACCGGCACAGAAATCAAATTTAGTTTGACTGAAAAGATATGCTTAAAAGTGATGAGCTTTAGACTAAGGCTTTCTTTACAACACAACTAAGTGGATTTTTACCATGACTGCCTGTAAAAGTGAATTCCTTTGTGCTTGCATCGTTGGCCTTGCTGTCCCTTTAGTTGCTATGCCATTGACTCAAATTATATATCTGGTAACCCATGTGCCCCCCGTTCAGATAGCTTTTGACTGCAATAAATTGCCTTCTGAATTTCCCCCTCATAAATGGCTCTTAAATCGAGATCTTGAGTGGTCTGATGATGTTTTAATTGTAACTCTCAGAATGTATTAGCCATGACCTACAGGCTTTTTGTGGCAGCTTCCATTCAATATGTATGTGTGTTCCGACACCTTAGGGTTTAAAAAGGTTAATTAACCTCTGGTGGTAGACCTTTCCTGTGCACTTAACTTGGTCTATGTCCTGATAGTGCCATTAACCCATGCCCTGGCCCTTTCACCTGCTCTATCATTACACATATAAAACCCATTAAAACTTCCCATTGATTTTTTTAGACTTATACTTTTTGAAAAGCTTGTTAGCATTTTTCATGTTCTGGGAGGTGAATGCCACATTTTGAATGTGGGCAGGAAGAATTACAAATAAAAGTTCTTAATAGGTGGCCAACTTCCATTTGCATGTCCAAATAAGTGGCTTTTCATATCAGATGATGACGGCATCTACAAAATGATCTGTTCTGTTGGAGCTGCATATTTTTAAGTTGTGTACGATCATCTGGCTTTTTCATTTTATTAAATGCAAAGTGTAATTGACAGCTATGGAGTAACAATTCAGGATACAGAAATGACAACACTAGGCATGGACTCCTCACAACTGGCTATGTCTTAATTAGACTGACTGGAACGTGCTCCAGCAGTAAGGTGTGAGTTTCCAAATGAAGACAGAGTGCAGATCAGTGTGATGGAGAAGCAGAGGCATAACAGGCGTGGCATCCCAGTTAACAGAAGCCACACAGAAACCCTTGCTCTGCCTAAAACAATAAAGCACAATTAGTGTGGGAGAGCTGGGGCTTGCTGTTTGTTCTGTTATCTAGGCAACAGCATTGATTAGCACTTCAGCAGTCTCTGAATTAATGAAGTAAAAGCTCCAATGAACTCCAAATCATCAGTGCCCATGCAGGTGTTTCAGAGAGATTGAGCCTGAAAATGGGGGGCACAGGTGCAAAGAAACCCTCACACACCACATGCACAATCACACCACCCGACATTTGAGGTATCTCTAGAGTAATCACTGAAATTGACAGGGTTCCAGTTTATGTAACTTTGAACTAACTAACTAGTGAATTGCTTTTGCCAGTTGTTGTTGAAATTCAAATCCGTCCCATTTGAATGAGTAATTCTGTCTTTGGGAAACAACTAAGATGCAAACATGCCTGAACTAAATTTATAATCCATTCATAATAAGTAGTGGTTCTCTTGTATGTGCCCCAAGAAAAGACTGTCCCTTTCAATGGCCAAAACCTAATGACTACCCCTTTGAAGGGAATTCAAAAGACTCTGGGATCCCTACCAAACCAGCAGGTGACTCCTAAAACTGCAAAAGCAACAGCTGGATACAGCTCCCTGCATCTATATTGGCTATTGATGTCAACTTAATGCAGTGTTCTGCAAGCAATGCCAAGGACAAAAGACAAGCGCTGCCATTAATTGCAGCCTCTGCCTGTGTGGAGGAATAGATGTGTGGAGGAATAGATGTGTGGAGGAATAGATGTGTGGAGGAATAGATGAGTGGAGGAATAGATGTGTGGAGGAATAGATGTGTGGAGGAATAGATGTGTGGAGGAATAGATGTGTGGAGGAATAGATGTGTGGAGGAATAGATGTGTGGAGGAATAGATGTGTGGAGGAATAGATGAGTGGAGGAATAGATGTGTGGAGGAATAGATGAGTGGAGGAATAGATGTGTGGAGGAATAGATGAGTGGAGGAATAGATGTGTGGAGGAATAGATGAGCGGGAACAAAGAGGAACTCCAAAAAAAGGTATAAGATGAAGTTAAATTAAAGGGAACATTTCAACAGTGAAACTGAGGATTAGTAAAACAAAAGGCAAACAAAGGGTTTGGCTATCATACAGAGGATTCTAAGTCTTTCTTTTTTCATGGACATTAAAGCAGTACAGTCCTGTTCAGGTATTCTGTGAGTGCTAATGCCAACATCACAGGTTCCTAAAAAAAAAGACTTTTAAATACCACCTTTCCCTGGCCACTTCTGTGTGAGTGGACTCTGCTTGACCAGCCTTTAAATCTGGAGAGTCTGCTTGAGATTTCAGCGGCCGCCCTCGTTTGCTTTTTTGCGCGCGTTAATTCCAGGCACACACAGCCTGTAACAATGTGACAGGTGGGACGCGCGGCAAGACAGCGAGCTCGTGAAGGTTGACTCTCATTAGGCCCACAAAAGCCCCACCGACAGGCACTTGCAGCTGCTGCACCTTCATCTGCACCTGCATGGAGACACTAGAAGAGGCGGAGGCAGAGAGAAAGAGAGAGAGAAAGAGAAAGAGAGAGAGAAAGAGAGAGAGGGAGAGAGAGAGAGAGAGAGGGTTTTCGGGTGAGTGGTAGAGAGAACGCTCTTTAAGTCTGCTTAGAGTCTTGATTTCTGCCCAACAGAATCAGCAGGGAAACATCCTATCCGCAACCACCTAGCAGACCTAACCCCTGTGTGGAACGGCCCTGACGCACTGCGCGCGCCATACCATGCATTTTATATTCTCTAATCCCAATTAAAGTCCAGAAGGAGAAAGAGAGGAAGAATCAAAAGGAAAGCTGTCCCAGAGATGAGCCGAGGGGTGGGGTGTGTGTGTGTGTGTGTGTGTGTGTGTGTGTGTGTGTGTGTGTGTGTGTGTGTGTGTGTGTGTGTGGTGATGGTGGGGGGTGAACCAATTATTTTGAAGGGTATTAAGTCATCAGATTTACTTTTATCTTGATTGCATTGTGGAAGTCGTGCATAATTAAAAGGGGGAGCTTATTAGGAAAAGATGATTAGGCAAATTACACAGGTGTCGAATGCATTTTTCATGATGAATTTTGCTGGGACAATCCTGTATTTCCATCTGTTCTGCTCCTATCAGAACGTCACTACTGGGGGAATTAATGTGACGGCACAATAAGGGGCAGACTGAGGACCAGCAGAAGCGCAAAAATAAAAGAGTAAATAAGACTTCGGGGCTCACACAGCAATAAACATAAACAGGGAATTAACATTTTTAGAAACAGCACAATCATCACCAGGTTTATGGCTAATTTGCTGAAATAGCTCGGTTTAATGGACACAAGACCTCGGTTTTATGACCGTTCTGCGCAAAGCCCCACTTTGTCCATCATTCAAATGTGTACATCAATATACTGAGCTCATTCTCAGGGTACCACAGGTTTGTGGTCTTTTGTAGTTATAATTAAGACAGTGCTTCCATTTGGCCTCCCTCAGGGACCAAAGGTGAGGGAGCGTCTGCAATCTCCAATTTCTTTGCCGCCTCGTCTGTTTAATGGCAATCAATTGAAAGGCAGTGTGACGCTGGTGCTCAGCATCAGCTCTTAAACTCACTTCACCTGGATTACTTCATTTTTGCAGAGCACAAGCCCTGCAGTTGTAAATTGAATGAAAAAAATACATGACAAATAATGAATATATATTTATTATGAGTGTCTGCTGTCACTTTTTACGCATTTTATTTAGTTTTAAACCAGTAGTTCGTATTTTATAGTAAGTTAATCCCAGGGACCAAGATTTCTCTATTCCCTTCATTTTGGCTGCCTTGCTTTTCATGGCCCAGTCCTCCCCCCGTTTCCCAGTTCCCCAAGGACCACTTCAAGGACCTCTTCTGATCATTAGGCACACACATGGTTTTGATTCTCACCTCCTGCACCTGTGCTACTGGTGACTCCTTATCAGGGATTCCTGCTCCTCCACTCTCTCCTTCTCTGTGGGCTAGTCATTAATGCTCTCTGCTCACTCCACGTTCCTCAGTCAAGTACAGCAGCCCAGATGTTTGGCCAAAGTCTGTTCTACACGTTGTTTAAATTGGTCTCAAGTTATGGGCCACAGTGGAATCCAATTTGAGCTGTGCTTAACTTACATTTATCTAACCCCTCATGTTATTAGCAATTGGATACGGCTGAGAATTCGATAATTTGTTCCATGGCAGGGTCTGAGAAAGAAATGATTCTGTTATGCAGTTCACTAAGAGCCTAATTGATAGTACTCCATTACCTCTGAGTGACCACAGATGAAACAGAGTTATGATACCAATGTCAATGACAGACAGAGAGCGTTTGATAGATGGATGAATGGACAGACGTGTGATCAGAGAGTGGAAATTGGACCTGGCTTGTGTCTCTTGGCACCCACTGAGGGTGGTGGCAAGCTTGGTAAACACCCTGATGCCATTCCCATTTCATTTTCCGCAAAGCATGAAATTAAAGCTATTTATAGCCTGGCTGATAATTACATTATAGTTATTCCGTCGTGATTAGATTTCTGGTTTTTATGATACAATGTCACAGTTTTAATTAAAATGTCTCTCAAGCAACCTAGTCAGCCAAATGGACTGTTTGCTCATATGCGCTCACTGGGCACTCCTGAAGCTTTGAGGGCCGCAGCAGTCTACATACCAATTCTGATGTACCCAAGAAGACAGAGACTGAATGAACAAGTTACATTTCAGTTATTTAAACCCATTGGTGGGGTTTAAATGTTTGTATATTTGGAAAACCTAACATTTGTTGGACATCTTGCGAATGGTTGTATAAACATACACATTACATTACTAATGCAGTCCATTTTTGTAAGGTCATGTATTATAAAAACGTATCAAATATTATAATAGAAATGCATACAATACATTTTTGAAAATTCCATCAATTGTATCACATATATCAAAAATGTCTTGATATGATAATGACATAAGTCACTGTCGGTTGAAAGACTGAATGCACTGCTAATGAGAATCCAACTCCTTGAGTGTCGTACAGTAGGAAAGTTAACAACTCATGCTTGCAGTAATGCAGGGGAAGTAGACCCAAAAACGTAGCCCCTAGGTATTCTGCTCTGAGACCAGTCTTAGGGCGAAGAAAGAACTAGGCAACACCCACTAAATAATTGATAGCTGATATATCCTCAATAATAAATAGCTGGTTAATAAAATATGCTTGCTTGTCTTGATTAAGGTGTGCGTATTCCCCTCCCCTGATGCCAACACGCCTTTGATACATGCATCTATGTGTGTGCAGTCCTTCTTCCTCTCCGCATTTCCAACATTTCCACTTTGTGTAACACACTTGAAAAGGGAACGCTTCTTGGCTAGAGGGATGTTGTACAGAAATGAGCCAAAGAAACGTTTCGCCGAAGGCACTGACTCAGGGCATTGTCAGAAGCTGAGGCCACCCTGGATGCTCATTCATGTTTCATAGTGGAGAGACTATCACTTTAAACGTGTCCCACTTGAGTGAATACTGAATGCGGTAGCGGGAGACGTGGAGAAAAGCAGTAATTAATACCTTGTGGATATTTTACTTTTTTGACGATTGATTAAATCATGCAAAACACTGTTAATTAGAACACCCCCCACCGGATGTGTGTTTTCTGTTGACTGCAAATAGTGGAGTGTAGGCAACATGGCTGAGTGTTAGGCAATTATTAATGCTTATGGGTTTGTGCTTTTAAAGCAGAGTGTTCTGTTATCAAACATATTCTAGAATTGAGGTTTAAGACCATTACTACACACTGTTTAGAAACAAAAGTTCATAAAACAAGATTATGTCCGTATGTTGGAGAAAGCAAGGCAATAATTTTTTGAAGAAATGATTGACGTATGACAGTCAGCCAGTTGACAGTTGGGGTCCAGTGTCCTTGACACCTCATTTTCCCATGTGAGCTTCAGATGTCCAAGTAACATGTGATCTCAGGGAGGTTTATCCTGAAGCCTCCCAAACCAATGCTTCCACTCCTTATTTATTTGCTGAATGAATGAAGACTTCATCTCATGCTATCATGTCTTCAGTGACCAGAAACCATCAGAAATTACAGCATGGAGAACATATAACCAAATATAGGTTGTTTCTGGGCTCTAAAACCAATTTCAACGTATAAAGTATTTCATGATGATGAATTAACTTGATTCCTACTAAGGTTACAATACCCATACGAAATTTGGGATTTGCTCCTGGCCAAGAGGTCATTGAAGCACATTTCCAGTAGATCTCTGCAGTTTGCCTATAGACCCTTTCAACAATAAAAACAAAAACAATGCTTGAACGTTCTATTTGGGTCCCAATCTACTTCCTCTGCATAACATATGGAATGTTAAAACGGAAGCCTTGTGGGGCCAACTATGATGCTGATAATGGAACTCTCTTGAAAGGGTCAATAAAAAACGTACCATCTTTGAGATCCGGTATCTTGTGATTTTTCTTATGGGAAAATAACATGGGGGAATTATCGCTCCTGACTAAGTAGTCTGAAATGCAGACATTTTGCTCAACACACTTTTGTCCTCCGCCTTCGAGTGGCTCATGTGATCTTAAGGTATGTAAAGATGGCAAACTTAGATTTTTGCTACCCCCAGAGCTAACTTGCAATGCAACTTGCCATAGGTAGTTAGCTTCAATCAACACCCGGATCTCCTTATATGGGCAAAGATGGCAGCTTTGGTTCTTTTTTGTAGGTGAACTTCAGAGGTCTATGTCCCTAAAACACGGGCACGCAAATACAATCACTAATCCGGCATGGACGTGTATTTCTTTGGAATTGAGTAAACAGCTGCGTTTAAAACCTTTTGTTTACAAGATTGCTACATTTCTGAAACAATTAAACGAAGAGTTTAATGCACCAATTTCAGTGCTAGTTACGCCCCTGCGTAAATTTTAACAGAATAGTGTCGTCTCATATCAAACACTAACTCTGTGCATTTAACGGAAATGACAATCGCAACATTTAAATATAACTTTATTGGTAACCTCTATTTGACAGTGACATGATCATACTGTGTCAAAACATGAACAGTTTATGTTATAACGTGCTTGTACATCTCTGTAAAGTGTGTTTTACACTGCTGCTGCCTCAGCTTTCTCAACCACCACGATTACCATGAGTTTGAAAACGCTCCCTGCCCTTCCGCTATATAGCCAAGATGGTGCCCGTTGAGGGCAAAAAGTGTCCAGCGTTCCACACTCAGCTTTTTGACCATTATGAGTGAGTACACCATCCGGGGACTTGCAGTGCACTTTGTGTCATTGGAATTTTCAGTGTGAACGCCCTCATGCACTCAAATTAGGTATTGTAAGTGTAGAAGTATGCGATTTGAGACACAGTGTCAGTGTACCCTGTAGCCTCGTTTTGGTTTACACAATGGCCGCCTCCTGAGTAAGGTGAATTGGGAAGGTTTGGTTTCAACGAGGCCAGTCATTAGGCTCAACTCATGTCAAAATCATATGACAGACTACAGGTACCTGTACTCTACATGGGATAAGGGGCAGCCATGGCCTACTGGTTAGCGCTTCGGACTTGTAACCGGAGGGTTGCCGGTTTGAACCCCGACCAGTAGGCACGGCTGAAGTGCCCTTGAGCAAGGCACCTAACCCCTCACTGCTCCCCGAGCGCCGCTGTTGTTGCAGGCAGCTCACTGTGCCGGGATTAGTGTGTGCTTCACCTCACTGTGTGCTCACTGTGTGCTGAGTGTGTTTCACTAATTCACGGATTGGGATAAATGCAGAGACCAAATTTCCCTCACAGGATCAAAAGAGTATATATACTTATACTCATACTTATATTTACTTATATACTTATACTGGGGTTTAAATAGCATTTGAAGGCTAGGCTATATCCACCATGTTAATGAATTTTCATAAATATCTTTTTTTACATTTTGTCCAATTAAAGTTCAGTTCAGTAGAAATGTTTTTGGGTATTATTATTTGATTTATCTTTACTCAATTGATTGATATTTCCTAGAATACACAATTAAATAGCATGAGTTGTTTTTTTTATGTTTTTAAAAATGCATTTTGGAACCAAACTTTTTATTTCGATAGCAGAGCACAAGTTAAGTTTGAGGATGGATACACACCATTCAAATGCTATGCTGCACATTAGAAGGAGTTCTTAAAAAGCATAAACTCCATACATCACCTTGAATACATACTTTTAATAGGGTTTCCTTGACTTTGAACCATATTCAGAGACATTCTAAGGTGCATTTAGTCCAGAGCGGTCTCCCAACATCCTCTGGTCATATGTATTCAGGTCAGAGATCAGCCCCAGAGGCCTTAAGAGAGCAGCCAAAAGGGTAACCCAAAGCATAAACACCACATATGGCCTTTAAAGTACTGTTAAGGTGAAATGGATTGCTCTCCTCAATGCTAGGACACGAAAGGTTGCGTACACTTTTCTTGGCAGAGGCCCTCTCAGTTTTGACAGTCCCTCAGTGCCAAGCTTTCATAGTGGCTAGCAAAAGACCACTAAAGGTTTTAGCAAGAGGTGCTGCTGACCTTTTCTATTTGGCAAATGTGTGTTTAAGGTGACGTCTATGGCTAAGTTGAGTGTTGTTCTGTGTTCCCTGACGTACAAAAGCCTTTGTTTGTAAACTTCTTTTTAAAAGATGCTCTTAGGCTATTATCTAAAACAAGCACAATCCTCTTTATGTATATTACCTCCTCCATGATAAATTTGATGACACTAAAACAATTCATTCAATTCATATCTCAGTGAGTTGAGCTGCTGATAGAAGGAAAACGTTTCATAGGTTGAGAGTTTGGAAAACAAGTGGTCCCAGCTAGGGCAAATTAGAATGTACCTTTATAAGACTATAGAAAACATAGAAAACACAACACTTTACCTGCATAGTTCTGCTTTAGAAAAGGATGTTATGGAAGGATTCTCTATGGTAAAGCATGTATCCTGAATACTGATCATGAATACAAGGAATGAATTGGTCATTCAAGCACATCTTAATTTGATTCAGGGTTGAGTATACGCCACTCTAGAGTCTGAAAAAATGCATTCTGTGAAAAGCATGAAATTAGTCTGACATTACTGTGAAAATAAATGGACTGTAAACAAATTGAAAATGAATTAAGTGTTTCTTAAGTGGTCTGTGTCGCAGACATGAGTCTGTCCTTGGACTGATGACTGAATGAATTTTGCTGCATTTATGGGCTTTTTTTCACCAAAGGTATTCATTTGCTGTTTTCAAGGTAGATATGACAACAAAATTCAACAAAATGCCATTGAAAATAAATCTGTCAGATAATTCAGCTATTTTAGAGCTAGTTCTCCATAAAATGTTCCAAAATGTCTATCAAATCAAGTTTATTTCCTGGGATGTGTTGACATTGGCTAACTATGGCAGAACTGCTAAAAGCTTTAGACTAGCATGAATAGTTTATTTTATTTTTTTACGTTCCACGACTCCTTAAGCAAAAAGTCAGACTGCAGTTACATCAAAAGGCAAAAATTGCTTCACAGCAGGAAATATCTGATCTAAACAATGTTAAGAGTCAAACCTTGACTGTTACTTCAGCAAACAAACAAAGTAAACTATTGCCATTTTTTCTGCATGTATACATGCAGAGGTTGGCAACAGGCTTCCTGGCACAATTTTCTGTTACCTGCTGGTTTAAAATATGGGGAGGGTGGGGAGCCTCACATACAATCATGAGTCCCTAATAGCTCAATCTAAGACCTGCCAGCATTTCTATTTTTAAAGGCAGTTCCAGCGCTTTCATTAATGAACACACTGTCACCTCTTGCCACAGCGGCCGTTTCTATTGTGCAGTCTGCCACTCGGCTTTCATTAGGCACCCACGCTCGAACGGAGACAATAGAGCAATTCTGCAGCCGAGAGCAGGTAATCTTTATGGAAGGGTGGAAAACAATGGGGTGCCGAGGGGAGTTCACATGGTAATAAGTGGACAAACCCAGGAGCGATTAACTCTGTTGTAATCCCAATGAGTTCAATCAAAGGGAGCAAGTGGGACTTTTCAGACGCAGGCAAGAGTGAAGAGCACTGGAAATGAAAGACATTGAGGGTGGCACCTGTAGGAACGCGCTGCTGCCAGAGTCGGGTCCACAAATGAGCCACTCCTGTTTCTCCAGCGGAGGCAGTCTGGCAGGACTAAAGCACTAACTTGGAGGGGGGCATTCAATTACCTTACACAGAGAGCCCTCTTACAGCCAGCTTCCAACCTGCTGCACCACTATCACTCTGTACAAATGCATCGCCCTGTATTGTTGCTCTGAAAAGCAATTTTTTATAATTACAGGCACTTAAACCACATACTTAACATATCTGTTTGCGCAAATAGCTGGGGCTCAAAATCAGTAAGTTTCTCGACTTTGACTGGAAGTCAGTTAGTGCTCATGCTAACTTTGGAACTTTGGAGTTAAACCTGATACACAGAGCTCAGGCTGCTCTAAGCAGAAACAATAGTATTGTGTTATCCAATATACTCATAGGCCAATATCCTTGGTTTTCCCCTAGCACAGGAAATCCAAATCCAGTTATGGATTTAGTGTTTACTGAAATGATACGCTACTGTGATATTTGAATATGTGACTAGTCTCTCTGTCACATAAAGCATTCCCATAAGGAGAGAGGTCGATACCTAATCATCACAATGGCAATTCATAGAGCTCATGGCTCATTGATTAGAGGGTGTGCCTCTAGACCACTGGAGACAGGGACATAATGAGAAATCATACAGCACAGCAACATTTGTTTTGTTTGTGACACAAGAGAATGTATGACCTCCAAATCAATAAGAAACAACAGCAAACAAAGAATTGCACATCATTCACCAAGATTCTTGCATGTGTTGATCGCTAAAAGATTAAATTAGCATCCAGTTTAGAACTCTTTGCATTTGATCTCGCATCAGTCATGAGTCATTTCACTGTAAGCAAACATATGAGGGTGGCATGGTTTGCCAAAAGGATGCATCCTTAACATTCAAAACCATCCTGGCCTATTACTTTGGACCACTTTCAAAACACATTTCCACTTTAACAAAACAACAATTTATTTTTCACATGTGGGAAATTCAGGAGAATTAGCAAGCCTTTATGTCACCACCGGTTGCACAAGCACAATAGACCCATAGGCTATGAAAGCACGGGTAACTGGAATAGGCAGGGGCCAGGAAGAGGATGGTATTGATAGTATGGGAAACCTGATCACAACAGTCTCCTCTACTTTTGAGAAGGGAAGGGGCTGAGCGAGATAGACATGTTCTGCTTTACTGGATAGTTGTTCTCCCCTTTCTCAGAGTATCGCTCCAATCAGTGGAGGAGCAGCAGCCATCCTGTGCAACTGCCATTAAGCAACGGTCCCAGGGGCTATTGATGGGCCTTCAGGGCAGAGGGACCTCCCAGCACTGCACTTTCTCATCGAGCACTGGAGTCAGCCGGTCTGTCCATCTTACATCCAAAACGAGACGCCCCGAATTCAAGGAGGGTGTGGGCTGGGAGGCCAGTTGGGGGGAGCCGAGTTGGTGTATCATATCAGCTCGTCTGATAATGCCTGGCCGGCTCTCAGTGAGGGATTGGAAAGTGGCACCAGTTTTTAAACCAGACTGATCAATGGCTCTTATGTATTGGGTCGGGCAGCTCTGAGCAGATGTATGGTTCCACTTGTCTGCTTGCAATTAAAGGGGAAAACAGATTGGCAAAGCATTGCCTGGTAAGACGAACCCACGCACACTCTGTCCCTGCGGAGTCATTTGTCTTCTACAGTACATTTGAGTGTGAAGAGCCAGCCCTCCACTTCAAGGGTGAAAGGAGCAAAGCGCACTCCCTTTATAATAATTGCTAGTGTCCTGGTTAAGGATTTAACCTTGTCTGTTGCTAAATTTGGCTTTTGGAAAACACCATATTTAATGTGTGTTTCATTCAAAATTCATAAACAAGGTAATGATCCAGATGCACTGTGAGGAGGGAGAATAAGCCACAGGCACCATGCATGTTCCCTTCACTATTGCACCCTTCTCCATCTGCTCCTTAAGCATGCAGTGTGCACTTGCTCCACTGTAGCCCTGGTAATGAGGCTCAATTATATACTGGTTGTGTTGATGTAGTTATTGGGAGAGGGTCATTCAACGTCGCTGGTCATCCCTTTCTCCCTCCCTCAGGCCACTGTGTGGGTAATTAGAGTTCATGGGAGAGAGGTTGGCTGACCTCTGTTGGTGCACTGAAACTCACTGCTGCACCTCTTGTTTGATGTCTGGGCAGTTTGCTCTCCCCTCTGCCTACCTGAATGTCAACCAATTGGGACGGTGCAAGGGCTTGACATTATGTCTGCGGGTTATCATTATATGTATTTTTTTTTTCACCTGATCGATTGGCTCTCGTCCACAGCGGTGCTTCTGGGGGGAACTGTCACTGCTAGTTAGGGATTGACCAGTGGGTATCATTAGGAGAGAGAACAGGCTTGAGGGAGGCTTTGTTGGGTGTGGGGGGAGGGGATAGAGGGTATTCTGAAGAAGCCAAGCCTTTCTCTTTTAGCCTCCTGGACTTAGATGACCTTTCACTTAGGGAGCAGCTGGAGCTGAGAGATATTTAATTGAATGGAGTCTTCAGATGTATTTTGGAGGGCATGATGCGAGAGAGAGAAGGAGAAAGAGGGAATATAGGCCTACTGCCAGCTGAAGAAAGAATCTAGGAGTGTGTGTGTGTGTGTGTGTGTGTGTGTGTGTGTGTGTGTGTGTGTGTGTGTGTGTGTGTGTGTGTGCAAGAGAGAGAGAGAGAGAGAGAGAGAGAGAGAGAGTTTGCTTGACCTTCAAAGCCTAATTGATAGGCTTTTCATAGATCTTGTTTGAGATGTGCATAGTCCCTGTTGTTCAGCAGACCCCTTACAACTCCAGCAAAAGTACAAAGTCAACTGCAGGTAGGGAGCTCCCAGTGGCCCAGCCCAATCAATAGCCAGCGATAGCCAGCGCGGCTAACGAGAGCTGCAGTCACTCTCAGCCTTCCACCGGCCCCCGTGCACAAGTGAGGCTCGGCCCAATTCTGGAAGCCAGCTCTCAGTGTGGTAGCCAAACCGAGTGAAAGAGCAGAGCAGGAACACAACATGGAGACGGAGACATAGATAGATAGATAGATACTTTATTGATCCCCAGGGGAAATTCAAGAAACATGAGACATGCAGATACCATAGGCTGTATACTACACAACATGTGGACTAGACACACAGACACAGCACATGCAGATACCATAGGCTGTATACTACACAACATGCAGGTACCATAGGCTGTATACTACACAACATGCAGATACCATAGGCTGTATACTACACAACATGCAGATACCATAGGCTGTATACTACACAACATGCAGATACCATAGGCTGTATACTACACAACATGCAGGTACCATAGGCTGTATGCTACACAACATGCAGGTACCATAGGCTGTATGCTACACAACATGCAGGGACCATAGGCTGTATACTACACAACATGTGGACTAGACACACAGACACAGCACATGCAGATACCATAGGCTGTATACTACACAACATGCAGGTACCATAGGCTGTATACTACACAACATGCAGATACCATAGGCTGTATACTACACAACATGCAGATACCATAGGCTGTATACTACACAACATGCAGGTACCATAGGCTGTATACTACACAACATGCAGATCCCATAGGCTGTATACTACACAACAGGCAGATCCCATAGGCTGTATACTACACAACATGCAGATCCCATAGGCTGTATACTACACAACATGCAGATACCATAGGCTGTATACTACACAACATGCAGGTACCATAGGCTGTATGCTACACAACATGCAGGTACCATAGGCTGTATGCTACACAACATGCAGGTACCATAGGCTGTATACTACACAACATGTGGACTAGACACACAGACACAGCACATGCAGATACCATAGGCTGTATACTACACAACATGTGCTGCAGACACACACACACACAGCACACATATAGCCTGCTTTCTGTGCACACAGACTTCGGAGCACACAGTGTGAACTACACACAGAATATGAGATTTGTGCAGGGGAATGAGTTAAACTTAACTCTGTTAGCCTTATCTATCCTCTCAAACTTGACTCCTTTTCCCTTTCCCCCTTGAGCTGGTATATCTTGAGCTTTTTTATTTTCTGAAATATTGCTACCTTGCATGGGGCTAAAAAAGATTAATGACAATTCAATTTCTGAGCCCCTGTGTATCAGCAAGGTAAAAAGCTGAGGCTTAGCATTAGCCCAAAGCCCTGGTGGTGACGAGGGAGGCTGTAAGAGGAAGAAGCCCAGTCCTTATTGTCTTTGAGAGCAATTTAATTAGGCCCAGTTCCCCTTCTCTCTGTGGGCAGAGCCAGGGAGAGAGGCAGGGGCTGGCTCCTCCAGCAAACTCCTGTGCAGGCGCTAGCCTTGGACGCACAGAAAGGATTTCATAGGGATCATGTACGGAGATCAACAGATAAGCAGCTAATTTTGTGTACTTAGGGGAGCAAACGATTGAGCGCCGACCCCTCTGGGATTCCACCAGCAGAGAGGATGAAAGGGAGGGTGGGAGCTCGGATCTTAGGCGGTTTCGGCCATTAATGCTGATCTCTAAAATTAAAGATTTATACTACTTGATAGAGCTCACTATAGCAGCACAGAACGGGTAGAAAATGGGAAGGGGTGGTCTCCTTATATTATAGTATAAGGTGATCTCCTTATACTATAGAAAAAACTCTGTTCTAGTATATAGTATCAGTACAAGTAACAGTAAAACACATCAATTTCAGTCAGATTTGAGAATGCCATAGATAAGATCATTGTGAGCATAAATAGGACTTGCCAAGAATCAAGAAACTCCAAGGCACTCTCTATTGAAAAAGTTAAAAAGCTCATGGCTTTATCATGGCTTGGTCAAGTTAACCTTCTAAAAAACTCCAACGCGTTTTGGCTACATGCCTTCTTCTTGGAGTTTCTTGATTCTTGGCATTTAGTTTCCCATCCAAAGATCACCTCTGACTTAACCAAACTTTAGAGTCCAAGAAGCGCTCCTCTACCCCCATTCTTTGTTAAAGAGGACTTGGTTTGGACAACTTGAATTATGTCAAGGTCATCTTGAATCACTTATGCATTCTCCAACCATGGAGTGATTAAGGTTTACAAACAGCCATAGAAAAGTGTTTTTATTTACTTATTCACTATACAACTAAATTTGTATAAGTTCACAGGAAAAAATGATAAAGTGTACTTGTTTATGTTTATGCTTATGGTTCTTAGCAGACGCTTTTGTCCAAAATGAGTTACAATTCCATCAATAAACATTAACATTGAAATGAACAGCTTACCATAAAGTCATATGGCCTAAATTTAAAAATAAACCATGATAGACAAAATAGAATTAACAGAAAAATAACCATAAATCAGTGGTGTAGTCTATGTGATATGCAGGACTACGCAGTATACATATATAGTATACATTTGGGAGGCAAATATTGTACTTTTTACTCCGCTACATTTCGATCCATAACCATGAGTACCTGTTACTTCTTCTAAAAAAAAAGGAAAAAAGAAAAATCTCGGAAACCCTCAATTTGTTGTTTCCCTCTCAAACGTGATTGGATTGTGCAGGCGCCACTGATTGGGACAGCCTATCAGCACCACCTTCAGCTTTCCGCCAAAGTCAACTCCATGGTCAGCTTTAGATAAGAGACGAAACCATGGACGAAACAATGGATGAAGACGCAGCAGGTTACTGGATGCCGGGAATGTGCCAACCCGTGGTCCCACCTCGCCAGACTATTTCAATTTGCTGAACAAGTTAATGATAGTTTTCGCTTCAAGTGTTTCAATTACAAAATAATATTTTGTATTTGAAATTGTATTTCAATTCCTTTTACATTCTCCACATTAACATTTTTCATAACTCCATGTAGGACGTTTCTGCACTGTGGCAGTAGTAATGCAATATTTAGAAAATATACTCTTGTACTCTTGATACTCAAGTACTTTTAAAAACAAGTACTTCAGTACTTTTACTTAAGTAGACATCTGACTGTTGTACTTTTACTTGTACTTGAGTAAAATTTAGCCAGGGGTATCTGTACTTTTACTCAAGTAATGGAGCTGTGTACTCTGTCCGCCTCTGATGAAGACTAACTAACAAAGGAGTTACATGTGTCTTCTTGGCTGAGTAAAGACCGGACTTGCTAATAATTAATTTTGTGTTTTTTTGTTTTCCACATAATGCTGAAAGTGTGGTTGGACTATGTAGCCAAATACTAAAAAAAATGGTCTACCTCTCACCAAATGCTCAATAAATAATGACACATTTCACCATCTGTGACAGAAATAGGATATCCAGTCTACAGTTATCCAATACAGTTATCCAATACAGTAGTCCAATACAGTTATCCAGTTTTTGTATGAGTTATAAAACAGAATAAATCAGACAAAATAGTTTTTTGTTGACTAGTCCACTAAAATGTATCTTGAACTTGAAGGGCCCTATTATGACAGTCTAAAGCGCATGGTCACTGGTGAATAGTTTAAACAAATTTCAGGGTTTGTCCAGTCCATATTGGGTATGGTTTAGTTATGAAACTAAATATGCCCTTCCCTTCCTTTTTAAGATACATGTGTGATGTAGTGAAAGACTGTGTGCAGACAGTGCACTAGGCCAGGCAGTTCATTACACCAGCGTTCAACATTGACTGCTTATTTCACCCAGACCAGTGAAAAAGAAAGCTAGCATGAAGCAAGTTGAATCATTTGGCCAGTTTGGTAAAACAGCCATAATGTAATTTAGCTCTCATTCAATTAGCCATATGTAAGAGTTTTTAGCAATGTAATTATCCCAATTACCATTTTACAAGGATGACATTATTTTCTATTGTAATATGAGCATTTTTACATTATCCAACAACTTGCAGTTTCAGTGTTGACTGGTGATTTTAGCATTTAATTTAGTGCATTTAGCATACCGCGAAACGGCTGCACCGCCATCTTGTACAGCATTATCTTCTACAGTATACTGTAGCCTACAGCCTTTAAAGATGAAAAGGAAATCACACTTTAGACACTAAATGTACATGATGATTTGTACAGTACTTATGTGGTAACCTGGTGTGATATCCTCCATAGTCCATACCATTACTTGACAAAGTCAAAACTCAGGTCAGAATGGAGTCAGTCCGTCAGAATTGACATATTAATAATCAGGTCATGACTTTTCTAAGTTGCTTCAAATACATAACATGAGGCAGTAACCAGTATACTATGGCATACTGGCGTAGCACTATTCTATGGCAAGCCATTTATTCTAATCACCTGGATCCAAGCTAACACAGTTTCTGTAGTGCCTGCATCACCATATCTAGTGTTCTAGTGAATACTCAAAACCATAACCTACTTTTTTTGTGAAGCTCATACAAGTTATTCATTCACAAGGGCAACTAATCAAAGTTCCATTTGTTATGTATATCAAGCAAATAAAAAGAAAATATATCTAAATTACCCATGAAGATTCAATCTATCACTTGCTCTCATTATTTTATGCATCTACTTTTCAGCAAAATGGGAGCATACCCTGTCTGGGGACATCATCACAGCAGACCCAGTGGATCCGTGTGCAACATAAATCAACATGATCTTATTAACAATGACCTTGATATTCTGAAAGAGGTTCGGGCTGCCAATCAAAGTCCTGCTCCCCTTCCCCTAACCCCCGCCTTTGCATTTTGTCCCTTTTCTTGGCATGGAAGCGCAGTGTAAGGCAGCCATATTGTATTTGGCCGTGCTCAAAATAATGATCAAAGTCCCTTTTTCAGGCCAACTGGGTCCAGTTGAGACCTAAAGGAGGCCGACCGGCAGTGCGCTGCGGCCAGTGGACAATAACTAGCGGAGGCTCTCCAGAGAGTCCTGTGAGCATGGAGCACCGACAGGCTGAACTCAGTTCTTTCTTAGCGGGCGTCCCTCAATGTTTAATCAAAGTCCAGATCTGGTGTGGTTGGAGCTTTTTGCAGGATTTTGTTTTCTTTTTCTTAAGAACATGTTGCTGAAAGATCAGACCAGTGGGATGATAAAGTTTGTGCCAAGTCTGATAATGAGGCTGAACACAAGTTTAGTTCATTAAATGTACCTCTGGATAATGGATGAACTAGCTGCCTAAAACTGTGGGTTATTCTATCGTCAGACCTGCACTCTTCAAAATGTAACAGTCACGTATGCCCACAGTTGTGTGAATCACATTAAAGCATTTGTACAAGGGTACATTAAACCTTGTACAAACCTTGTTAAGAGTTTTATAACATTTACTGACTACCGGTATTCTCTCAGCATAGAGATTACATAATTGAAATGAAAAAGTTTGTCTGACCACTGGATGCAAACTAATTACTGTAAAGTAGCTTAGTGTTCATAGCGCCACCCTCCTCACTCTGGTCTATGTGTCATACTTCAATGGGTGTGTGTCTGTGTCTGTCTGTGTGTGTGTGTGTGTGTGTGTGTGTGTGTGTGGGGGTGATGCTTCAACTCAGGTTAATTAACAAGTACAATCATTATGATGACACCCTTGAAAAGCACTTTGCCTAAAGCTAAGAGTGCACTGCATCCCTTAGAGCTAGGGACTCTAGGGTTGTTGAGGTGAAGAGAGGGAGGAGGAGGATGAGTGGGAGAGAGAAAGAGCGAGGGAACAGAGAAGCTGAGGCTTTGCTAAACAGGCTAAACGGAGCTAAACGGAGCGCAGCTTTATTGTAGCCTTATCACAGGAGTTATTTTAAAGCTGTGCAATTCATTTCAATTGCTTTTTGACATTTGGAGAACCATGCCCGTAATCACTTCTCCGTGGCGTGCTGTCCAGTAATTATTCAATTACAAAACCTAACTGACACCCAACATTGTCTTTTATTGGTTGATTTATTGGGTAATTTCTCTGCCACTAAAAATCCAGCACTTCACACTCTGCAGGGAGAGAGAGAGAGCCTCATTTGAGGAACAAGGCAAGTTGCCGTGCCTGGGAAATGCCAAGAGATAGAAGTAAGATTCACCCACTCTGCAATGCCCCCTACCTTTGTATCCTTTTTGTTATTAATCTGTGGAAATTATTTAGTTATATTCTGTTAGTGTTAGCTAACTGTTAGTCATCACTGGAACATGTATTAATTACTGTTGTCATCAGCACATCAGTAGAGCTGTATGTTTTCAGTTTTCTGCCTGCAAGAAAGCTCTTAAAAACAGCTAGTCATCGCGTGCACGCTGCCAGGCAGACACCCTCTCCTCATTACTTCAGGTGACTTCTGGTGGAAAGTTTGTCTCTGCGGAAAGAATTTCTCTTCAAATAATAAATCATAAGACTTGCTTAGTGTGCTAATTGACATTTCACAACATCATTTGCATAATGATTCAAAATACCCTCGAGGGAGATGCTGAAAAGGAGGGAAACATTATGGTTTTGCTAATTAGCCATCATCAATTCCTTTTGGTTGTTGTCATCGTTAGTTTGAATGAAGAAACTTGATCAGACAACCGTGCTATTTATGACAATCATCACAAGTATTCAATCAGGGTGGCTGATGGCATTGCAGTTGCCTTGTTAAGAGATTAATTTTGAAAGTTTCAGATAACTGTTTAAAATAGATTAAAGATTATTTTGCTATTCCTCTCTCATCTGCCCGATGCATTTTGTTGACATCCTCTGATGTAGTTGTCTGTCAGCAGCAGAGTGAAATATCTTGTAACAATATGCATTTGCACTTATGATATATACAATACGATAATACGGTCTGTATCCACTGGACCTGGTTGTAGACCATGAGCTGCATGTAGTTTGTACATGTGAGCGATTCTCTGACTTTTATGTAAATTGTGTTCCAGCAGAGATCTTTTTTCGGTGTGTGTGGTGTGTGTGTGTGTGTGTGTGGGGGTTGAGGGTTGGGGCTCTCTTTGTTGATAGTGCATCCTTCATAATGGAGATGAGCACCATTCAAGCTAATTGCGATGTGTGTTTTAATTTGCTGCTTTTTTGCAGTGGACTTTCTGTTTAAAGGCTGCACAAGCACCCATCAGGGATGGAAGAGGGTCAGATTTCCTCCTGGCCTTTGGCAGAAGCTCCAGCATGTTTTTGTTTACCTGAGCTTTGATTGAGAGGTACTCGATAAAGCACGCCAGCATAAACCTCACTAAAGGTTGTGACAGTTGCGGCTTCAGTGAGGGAGGCAGGCATGGGTTGTGTGAGAGTGTACACTCATTTCTGAAAGTGCATTGTGAGTTTATTGTTTAGCTCACTCAAATATGAACGGCACAAAATTGGGGCATCTCTCTGTCAGTAAAGTATTTGGAGATGTCATTTCCCATGCACAATTTACTCATGAATTTTGAACAAAGTCATTTTCCAAAACATATTTTTTTCTGCCCTGAGCATAATGCTTTTCACCATATTTGTATCTATTTACGGCTAACCCATGGAATACGAGTAACATAATGTTACAATATTGAGTTTGAACTTCAAAGCGTTCCCAGGCCGTCATGGCTGAATTATGTTTACTATTGGACTTAACTGAAGCATCCTTGGGCATTAAAGATGATTGGCTATAACTTGTTAAAGGTAGATAAAAGCCCCTTTCATGCTCTCCTTATATATTATCAGGCAGGAAAACGCTTTCACCTTGAATAAACAAACATGCAGTCAGGTCTTAGCCGGAGACAAGCTCATTTTGTTCATTACTTTGTGCCTGGCCCTCTCCCTGTGTCCTAGCATGGGATGCTCCCTGTGTTAGGTGCTTTCTGTGATAGTCCATGTGGACCCCTAGGCTGTGAGTGTTGGCCTGCAATTTAGCTGGCTGGGGAGCCTTAGCTGGGCAGGGGTGGGCAGGGGTGCGACGGCACCCAGACATGGCTGCTCCCCTGCACCCTGTGGCCCAGGCGCTGCTGAGAAGGTTCCGATAAGAGGGGCTCCGCCGGGGAGAGACTGACGCCCAGTGTCAATGTCACGAGTGACTCCAGGGGCTGAGACCGACTGGGCTGCCCTCTCACATACACACACACACACACACACACACACACACACACACAACACATATACGTACACACACACACACACACAACACATATACACACACACACAACACATACACACACGCACACAACACGTATACACACACACACACACACACACACACACACACACACACAGACATCCATACAAAAAAAACACATTTAGACACAGGCATTCATACACACACATGCATTCATATTTGCCCTTGTAAAATATAATAACAACGAAATGAGGCTTTGCATTTATACTGGGGATGGTACCGTTGGCTATGATTTGAAGTTTCCAGTAGCCCTTTGTTCACCAAGTATGCAATTTTTTACAGCATCGGACAAAGAATGTATAACAACAGCGTGATGGGCTGATTTTTGTTTTGATGAAACTCATGTAATTTCAAAAAGCAAAGTTGCCCAACTTATTACTTATTTTTTTAATAATGCTAGTTGGATAATCATTCGGATTTTCATACAAATCATTCCTCACAGCCTCATACACACTCCACACAAAAGGGCTGATTTTCGGAAGCCGAGGGAATGGCAATATTTCTTTTTCCCCTCATTTCTGCCTTTCTAACACCTCAACAGAAGAAAGAAATGAGTTGAGGTGCCCATTGAGAGAAGGCTCAAAACACAAAATAAGTGTTTATACTCCAGCTGAATGTGGAGGCCGAGTTATTTTCTGAGGTTAAGAAAGCACAACCATTGGAAAGAGCAAGTGTAAGGGGGACTGTGAAATAATTTCCTGTCAAGGGCATAAAATGCTTTTCAATTGAAGTAAACATTTCTACTTTCAAAAGCAATTTATTTTCTAACAACCACTGAAAGCGGCAGACAACATATCTCATGTTTCCTCTCCCAGAATTTTCATTTGATATTCCCCCCCTCCTCCTTGTTTCACAAGTCACTGTTTACCACCTGCTCTGGATTTGAGCGCAGGTCTTAAGACTGGCATTGAGAAATTGCCTGGTGTGCAAGTGGTTTTGGATTAGGGTCAATGCAATAATGCATTATTTTGAAAGGAATAGACCTTGGGTGTTTCATTGTTTTTTCACCTTTCCTGTATCAATTAACATAAGACTTTTCCCCATGGCCCAGAAAGAGGGAAAATCCCTTTTCCGAATGAAAACGCTTTTGAATGTTAAATGTTCCTGAATTCATCATTATTAGATTTGAGATTCAAAAAATGCTTCCTGCTCGCTGTTACAGATTCAGAGCAGGCTCTAATCATGGCAAATGATGGCGGCCCCCCCCCCCCTCCCCCTCAGTGACTTAAACCACCTTCCAACCTCTCACCTCCCGACTGTCTGTCTCACACACAGGCTAGGCACTGGAGAGGCAGAGAGAGCCTTACACAGAGTTGCCACTGTGTTTTCCTACAGTGTGGTCAGCAAACTGTAAAGAAATTTGGTCAATATTGACAGTGGTTACGTTAAAAAAAAAAACAAAATGCATAATCCTTTTTAACACACACACGCTCACAGATGGATACACACACAAAGCCTGTGCACACATGCACACACCAGGCCAGCCTAGTGTTTACGCTTGGCCAGGGGCTGGACTTATTAGGTGTGTCTTACAGTGTGGCGGTGGCATGTGGGTGTCCTTATCTAGTTATTTATCTATTTAGCTGAGTCTCAACCTCACTCAGCTGCACAATCCCACCACTCTGCCGACGCACCCCCCCTCACCCCCCACCCTCACCGTGGCTTAAAAAAATCCCACTTTAACACATTACACTTCCCATTTCAACCAGATAATTACACAATTATCCCGCTTCACTCAAAAAAAAAATCCATCCGGGGGTAATTGGTGGAGAGGGGAGGGGGAGCCAAAACTCTGCTGCTTTCCAGTGGCTGCTGAGGGTCTGAGGGAGCCAATCCAGATAAGTCAAGCAGAAAAAGGAAAGGAAGAGAGGGGGGAAAAAATCTGCACTTATTCGATTTTAATCTAGCCACTTTGCAAGCATTTAAATAGCCTTCATCAGGCTCCTGGCTTGCAGCCCTGTCCATAACCTGTTATCAATGTTGAAAATGAAATTTTTAAATGTCAGTGTGTGGGCTCTGAATTGAGGCCGGGTAACAGGTGCTCAGCTCTTGGTGAACCGTAATAATGTCCCCATTATTGGTTTCTCATAGAGCTGTAACATGTTGCATTGTTGCGTTCTGGGCAAATCATTCTCCTGGAAAAAATGCCCAGCTCAATTATTAGTATATAAACAGTGGCTTGGCACACAATGACTGCTTTCTCTGGCTTAGAATTAGGTTTTTCTCAGGCTGTGTCTATCGTGTATGAAATAACCTTGATAAAAGTAATTGAATTTCACTCAGATAAGATTAACTAGTGGTAATTGTGAGCAAGAGAGGCTACCGGGCCTATACAAAAGAGACTGCTGAGAATAATCACTCGTCTGGTCCCCACCCTCCGAGCAACCTCCAGAATCATACAGAAAACAAGTGTGAAGAAATCAGCCTGAAATGAGGTTCTCACACTGCAAAGCGCACTGCTTAGGATGTCCTGATTACCATGCATACTCCTGGCCCTCTAAATGTGCTGAGATGGGCTTTAAACAAGATTCAACACTTTTAAACCCCAGCAGACTTAATTAAGGGTGGGACCTAGCACATGCAGAGCAACAGAGAGAGAGAGGGGGGAGAGAGAGAGAGGGAGAGAAAGGGGGGGAGAGGGGGGGGGATAAGGAGGAGGAGGAGGAGAGTGGAAGGGTAGAAAGGAAGAGAAATGCACTGAAGTGTACACAGTGAGTGAGGAGAGGGAGATGGAAAAAGAGAGAGAGAAAGAAGGGATAGGTTTTCATGTCTTTTTTTCCACTGATGCCTTCAGTGAACAACCTGCAGACACCTCTCCGACACTCCCTCGCCAACCACACACACACACACACACACACACACACACACACACACACACACAACACACACACACACACACACACACACAAACACCGACTTAAACTCCCCATTACTTCTCCAAAACTGCCTGAAATATCAAACAATGTGCAGCCGTGGGGGTGTGTGGCATGGTGTTAAAACAGCGCCGTCTCATTTCCATACAGCTTTACATGTTTCCAAAAGATATGCATAATTATGGGGTTTGTACATAATTGCTCCAACACATTGCCGGGAAAAGCCAGGTTTGTTCTTTTTTTACACGCTGGCTCTGAGACTCCAGTCTCTCCTCCCTTCCTTCCCTTTCCCGCTCACAGCTCCAACAATTAAAACAATGCATCCGTCTTGGAAAGGGGCTCCACTCTCATTATCACGTTTCTCTTCTCGCCCTGTTAGAACATTTACCGCTTAAAAGAGGCCCAGGCACCTTGGCATTGAAACGCAGCCTTTATATTTCTGGCTGTTTCATTCCTGCCATTTTTTTAGGGAAAGGAACAGTGATGAATATGAGAGAAAAGAAATGTAAATATGACAGAAGTGTGTCGCCCATGCTGCTCCGCTCTGAGAGAGAGAATGTGTAGCAAGGCAATCAGACGTTGAGACTTTGCCTCAAACTGCGCTGCCCATTTTCCTGTAACTTTTCAAGTGCTGATGTATTGTATCTGACAGCTTAGCATATTTAACTTTTAATTCAAAAGTAACTTTTTAAGACAAAGCATGTGCTGAACCTCTGTGGTGTGCAGTAAAATCAGTTGTTTTTGTGATGAGACATTTGTTTGTTTTAGTATTAAATATTATGTGACATGCCTCTGCCTCTGAAGTTTGAGAATGTATGAGTAGAACACACTGATCAGACCAGACCTTCTAGGGAGCGAATAGATATGAGAAATCTTCTTTCTTCCTGTTCCATTAAACAGATAAAGCAACAAGACATACAATTGTGGAAACCCTACAATTTGTAAAAACATTTGTCTAAAAAACGTGGTTTAAAACTTTCCTGAAAGCTTTACATTTTGAATGATGGTGCCGTTTCAAATACTCAGACAGTGTAAAGGTAGAACATTGTTCAATTGTAATTGAAAAGTTGTGGGTAATCAGTTTGGGGTGATTTTGCTCAGGCACGTATAAAAAATGAATTGCTGAACTACCTTTTGAGTTCTCCTCCAAACAAACATATTCGTATAAGACCCCACAACAATACCACAGGTTGGTGTAATCTACAGCAATGTATTACGTAGTCAAAATGATTATGGGATTCAGGAGTACTTAAACATCCGGTGATAGCACAGCTTAGTTTTGCCTTCAAAGCTTTGCCTGTATTAATCTTCTAATAATCTCCAAAAACATTATCATCAGCAGTTCCATCACGGCTTAAGTGTTGTGGGCCCAAATTGGTCCCTGTGGACATCTCGGCGATGGTGATTGCAGTTGGCTACAGTGATGTATCAATGCAGTGAGGAGATTTCTTCATCCCAGCACAATGCACTCTACTCTGGGGACAGGCCAGGAGAAAAAAATACGTCCTTTACAAGATAAAATTACTTTTTTCCCCAGGAAGTCAGAAAAATGATGGAAATAATACACTATTCATGGCATTGGACAGTGTGGGGGGAGAAGGGTTGGCAAAAGCGGGTCTCGTTTTATATGCCTCTCTCATACACATATACCCCACTGCTGACCAGTGCACAAAATCCAGGTATCCTAATGTTTAAAAAAATAACACCATTATTGGTAGCTATTGAATCCAATTGCAAGCAATGCAGGTTGTAACAGATAAGGACCTGATGGAATCTGTCTTTGCACTATCTGAGCCAAAGTGGTCTCTGTATGAGCCAAATGGAAGCAGTCGCATTGACAATTCAAATCGGACAGCTCTTTGCAGGCAATTCACCCGGCAATCTACATGCATCCCTCACCAGGCAGCCAAGACCAGATTGCATTTTATATACAAAGGGCCCTGCTTCGGAGCACCATTGCTTTCAGTCACAATCTAATAAAGTCTGGAAGTTTACAAGTGCATCCACAATAACACTACTGGAAGATTGTTGAATGTATTCAAAAAAAGGGGGGATTTCGAAAATCAAGTTAATTTCCTTCATGAACTCCATGTTCCTAGTGGAGCCAAACTGATGGAAATCCCCAGTTGTTGACAGCTAAATATCCTGGAGAAGAAAACTGAGGCATTTGAATAGTGTAATTCCACACAATGTACCCATATTTGTCTCTGGTTCAGACTCCCCTATGACTCTAGCAGCTCGCAGCTGATTCTGGTGTGAATTAGGCCCAGATCTGGTCCACATCTGTATAAGAGTCAGCTGTTATCTGGACAATTCCATATTCCCCCATTGTTCTGTTAGTCCATGTCAGTGGCTGGTCTAGACACAGGCTCAATGGCCAATCATCTAATCCATGAATTGACTGCCTGTCCGATGGATTACAGTATTGCAGCTTTGTGTAGTGGCCATGTACTCGATCCAATCTACACGTCGACCACAGAGAAAGTAAGTGGTACAAATCTGAAACAGTCAGCTATTGAAACAGCTCAAACTAGGTTCTCCATAAACTCTGCTCAGATTACTAATCTCCATTTCATATTCGGGCTACATTTACACTATTCCGTTTTTGCTTTAAATACAATCTCTGTCTACACAATGTGGAATGTTGTCCGCACGGAACACACATAGACAGTAGGACGAACACCGGAATCACATAACCATTCATGCAATTGTCAACTTTGTAAAATGCTAAATTGAATTGCACTACTGATGCCACCAAAGACAGCAAGGCACCACAGGGAAAGACCATGGCCCAAGTCTGAAACAGTTGGCTATTAAAACAGCTCAAACTAGGGTCTCCATAAACTTTGCTCAGGTTACTACTCTCCATCTGCAGTCAGACTCTGGATGTGGTTACATTTAAGTGTTCTTGAATTTGAGCTCAAATGGCGCCATGGTTGCAATGGAGAGGAAGTGAGTGGTGGGTGGTGGTGGGGAAATAGATATGATGCCGTACAGTAACATGTGTACAGTGCTTTTTTAGAGGTACACAATAATCCTGCCCTTGAAACATGCAATTTGTTTTTCTCTGCTTGCCGTAGGGGTAACACCGACCTCTGACCCCTACCAATCTGGAGCTGGCTCCCCGATGGCCTCGCCTTCATGAATCTTTAAGGAGGGAGGGAGTCTGGAGTTCAAAGTTACCGTGAACCTAAGAAATAATAAGCTCCCTGATTAGCGCGACTAAAAATACCTCTGGCCGAAAGGGGCCAGGTGCCAGGGCCGGGCAAGGCCCATTTGCATGCTCAGAGGCTGTTTGTGTTGCTGCGCCGTCCAGATCACATCAGTGCCGAGATGGACCCTGGACTCCTAGATAATCATATGATATTCTCCATCGTCTGTCCACCCCAGCCCCACTCCCCCATTCACACTCTCTCACACACACATACACATCCACACACACACACACACATTACTCTCTCCATGTCGAGGAGGTATGCTCTGTGTTTTCCAGGAGGCACTGATAAGCTAATCGGACATGGCTGTGTTGGAGTTCTCAGCCATGTTAGGGCAAATGAATCTGTGTTAAATATGATACTGACATAACGATAGGAGAGACAACTCGTCATCCTGCACAGGCTTATGCAGGTCAAAACTAGCTTCTCACCAGCTCCATCTAATATTTAGAGATGATCATTTTAACCTGTCAGGCAGAAATCTTTAATGAGACCATTTGGAGGACCATTGATGCACATGATGCTGAAAACATTGGCCAATTAGCCCAGCTCCTTCAGCAGCTCCAGACCTATCCACTAGACTTACTGTAGGAAGAAGGACTGATGACTGAGGGGAGGGGGGGGTGCCATGGTTAGCCACTCCAATCCCTTTAGCAGTCATGGAAGGATCGTAACCACAGCTAGTAAATGTCATCCAGTGATTTTAATGTATGCAATTTCAACCTAAAAGTGTCTTATATTGTTACATCAACTACCTACAGATAATTGTGTTGTCAGCACTTTGCAGAGTTTTGCAGCTTTTGTAAGACTAGTCATCTTCAGGTCTGGCTTTTCAAATATTGTAACAAATGTTGGTCATATTGTCCTTTAACATGTCCTCTGGGATACTCTGACTGACAGATTTGAGTTGTCCTGATTCCGCATGGCCTTTCTGATGTGCATTCATCTCTGGCTAAGATGCTTATTTTAATTTGATTCAAAAGTAAACGCTTCAGAGGGAGCCTTTCTGGGGATAAGGAGGCGGAGTTGGCCATGCTGTTGACTGTGACCTGCTCATTTGTCAGGATCCCATGTTCCCAGAGAGGAAGAGGAGGATAAACCCTTCCAGTTGGCCATGCCAAGGACAGATTAATGGGAGGAAAATTTGGAAGTGCTCACCAAAGGAATAGGAGCCATTTATTTTCCTGTTAGCGTTAGCTGCCACACGAGAAGATAGCATCAGCTAAGATATTCAGGAGACACCATGTGTTCCTTTTACCCCATCACCTCCTCCACATCCACACACTTTCAATCTCTCTCCCTCTCTTTCACTCTCTCTCATTCCCTCTCTTCCTGTTTTATATTTAACTTCAACCTGTCAATTAAAGAGTGAGAGGGCAATAAGGAAAAAAAGAGAGGGGGGAGAAGGAGACAGCAAGAAGCACAGAACTAATTAGGCAACTGTGTAATTTTAATTAGCTGTTTTGATAATTAAACTAATTAGTTCCCTTGTGTTTCCACAGTGTACAGCCGACTGGAAGCTTTTTTCCCCCGCATATCAAGGCTTCAGAGCTTCACTCCGTTGGTTAATTAGTCACTTTTGCATCAGAAAGCTTTATTGATAGCCTTAATTTGCAGTTGAAATGAGAAATCTGCTGTCAATAATTCGGATAATTGCCCGCTGTTTGATTGTGGAGAACAAAAGTAGCCGGCCTCCGGCTCGAAGCATCCAAAACTCCCAGAGGTCGTTTCTCCTGGATGCTCGGCTTCCCCCACTGATCTACATATCAGCAAATAAGCCTCCCTTCTGTGCACCACCCCTGTCTTGACCCCGCCAACGAGGGGTAGAACCCGGCTAAATAAGGAACGGATTGACCCGCCCTGCCCATCCTCTTGCATCTCCACTTTTCCCACCACCCCTCCTTCTCACGCCGAGCGCCTCTGCCACACTCCTCCTCCCGCATCCTGCTTGTACAGTAATTGCAAAGAAGGGGAGGAAGGAGAGAGAGAGAGAGAGAGAGAGAGAGAGAGAGAGAGAGAGAGAGAGAGGGAGAGAGAGAGAGAGGGGGGAAGAAAGAAAGAAAGTTGCTGCTTGCTTTGTAGCTAATTAGTGTCCTTGGAATTAAATGAGCAGCTCGTTGTGCACCTCTAGCTCCTGCGGCCCATGTTTGTGAATTGAATAATTGATTCCCCTCCACTAATCAGAGAGCGACATAATGAGCCAGTTTAATTAAATGGGGGATCTAACCTGGCGAACATTGGGAAAATATTTGCTCGTTTACAACTAATCAGGAATAACAGAGTGAGTTCAGTTGAAGGGGGCTGGGGGTGGCGATGGGTGTGCTTAGTCATCGGAGGAACGAGAAGTGGGAAAGCGTTGTAACGTGAGGCGAACCCTGTTTCATTATGCCTCTCCAGCGGATGGGAACATACACAAGGTAGACATGCTGAAGGAGGCCATGTGAAATCCCTGGCACTTCGAAACTTTTGGGGGGGGGAATGAAAAGCACTTTCAAACATTACCTTGATGTGGCTGAAGTATCATTCTCCTGCTTTTGCAGGGGCCTTGGGCCAGGAACTGACTGCCGTGCTCTGACCTTTCCTTATCTAAATGGCATAGAGGGCAGATGACGCTCAGACACAGTCCCCACAGCCATCTCCTTAGGAAGCGGAGATAGCAGCAGTGCCCAGAGGTCTGACCTCTCCTCCTCCTCCCCTCACCTCTCTGATGTGTCACAGGAGACGCAGCTGGCTGAGAGACTCCGTATCCTTGAGACCTTTGGGTCATACAAGGGAGTGTGCAATGTTATAGCCATTCCAAAAACCTCCCAGTCTTGCTCCTACTCAACAATAGCACAGTTCAGTGTCCATGATTGTACAATATTGACACATACTCTTGGCCGCTGTTGCCCTAAAATGAGATGGTGAGTGAGTGACATTCAAAGGAGTAATCTTTTCTTTGCTCACTGAATTAGGTCACACAGCTAGTCCTGCTGATATTTACAGTGATTAAATTAACTCACTGTCTTTCTTTCACTGTTGCTTTTCCAGCCATGTAGACCTGAAGATATTGGCTTTGGACATTGCTCCGTATATAGCTGTGCTCCAGCCTCTCTGAAAGGTACTGCAGTTACTAATGTAATGTTGCAGTTGAATGCACAGCGTTTCCTCCAGGAACTTGTGCGCCAGCTTTGTGTCTGTTTTGTCCAGTGACTTCTCTTATTAGCGAGCATGTTGGTTGCAGTGGCTGCTCTAAAAATTAAGCCCTTCAGTCAACTGACCTCAGAGGTCATTCAGTCAACTGATTTCAGAACGTATAAGAAGTTATGAACACCATCTTTTTCTGTATGGTCGCACTGTATAAAAATCAAATTGTCAAAAGTCAAATTGCTTCCTAATTAGGACATAATGAATGCAAGGAATTTCTAAAACTCAGTAAAAAAAATCCTAGTGGCTTTTGTTTAGCTGAGGCAGTAAATCACGCGCTCTGTGTTATTTCTTAATGCCGTCATGCATTTTAATAAACAGGAACTTAGTTATTCACACTGTGGTATCCATGACACCAAAACACTCTATTTGTTAGTTTACCAAAATTCATCAGTGTGATGTGGAGGCCGCTGAGGGACAGACAGAGAATCATTGAGAGAATACACCCCCATCCCACCCATAAAAAATGAAATACAGCATTGAAATTCCACACCAGAGGATCGAGAGAGAGAGAGGAGTGAAAGCTTTGAACCCGCAGCCTGTCAGTCTTTTGTGTTTTTGTGTGAGGAGATGAGTGAGAGAGCTCCGCGTTCCCAAGCTCTCTCTCTCTCTCTGTTCCGAAGGCCCCCTTCTCTGAGTTGCCATTCCCAGGAGCCTGGGCAAACCAGCAGCGCGGGTTTGAAAAAAGTTGGGTTTGTGGACTTTGAAAAGGAAAAGGAAAACATCCCCTGCACTTTTGAAGTTTCCAAACAGCAAAAGCACACCTTGCCTACATATCTGCATTCGTCTGAAAAAGAAAACACACCTCTGTGCATGGCTGGTCTGGGTGGACAGTTTTTTTATCTTCAAATTCTTTTGATTGTTTTTATTATTTAAATCAGTGTTTCCTGTGGGATTTCCTTTATTTTCAAGTCTGCTGTCAATGTTTACTAGAAATCAGGTTGTCATCAATGGACTCAACTAAAGCAGTGCATTGCAGTGGTCGAAACTGTTCCATGGCATTCTAATTAGTAAAACAGAGTACGGTAAGTGCAAGAGCACCTTTTTAATATGATACACAAGCCCTCATTTCACAGGGATACTTTCTCCAAAATATGAAAACATCTAAAAGAAATATCATAAATATATTGGGCTCTCGCAAAAACAGTGCGGCCTTCTGAGAGAGAGAGAGAGAGAGAGAGAGAGAGAGAGAGAGAGAGGGGTGCGAGAGAAACTAACCAGGATGAGAATAGCAGGCAGCCAGGGAGGAATAACGAGCCTTATCCTCGGCGTTCATTAGTGCCGAGAACTCCCTAACCCCAGGGGAGAAGGCTATCCCCACAGTGCCCATTGCCATTTTTTAACAAGCCTGAGCTCCAGATGAGGCTCCAGTGAGGCCCGGCGCGGCGCGAGTCCACCTGATTTGTCGAGTCCAGCCCATGAGCGCCTCCTTTTTTTTTTCTCCTCCTGTTTAAACGAGAATCCACTGCAGATTAGCCCGGTCCAGGGGGAACACACTGGAGGTTCCTTTGACACTGCTTTGCTTGTGTTTGCAAACAAGGCGCTGGCTCTTTACCGAAAAAAATTAAAAAAAATAAAACAGGCATTAGAAGGTTCTCTGCATCAGGCCTTGTGGGTAGTGTAGGCCAGGGCCCAATTAGCCCGATGACTCTGCTGTAATATTTTACTGGCATCTCTGGAAGACAGCGATGATGTCACAGGAGTAATGAACAACAGTTCCTTGAAATAATGAACCCAGTGATTACGTACTTTTGTTCAGCGGCACTCTTTGATAATAAGGCGCGTAGTCTCATGATAGTATATTTCCGAATCTATTTCCATTTTGAGCAGGCGTGAGTCACTGTGCGCTCGTATGGCTGCAGATATGGTCAAAATAAACACCTCTCACTTGCCCCATTTTGGATGGAGAGAGTAATTACTCTCTTGTCTTGGAGAAAAAATTCTATTATTTTTTCCCGGGCCCCGGTGTGTGTGAATGATTGTGTGAGATGAGGTTTGCAGGAGGGAGAGGCCTGGGAAAGACTGTGTATGCCTTTTTAGCATTCACCAGTCGCCCGCCTTTGAGGGGCAGCCATTACTAATCGCTAAGAAATTTCCTCCCATTCCTACCTGCAGGCCTGTCAGGTTGTAAATGAAAAGGAATTAAGAAGAAATCCATACATTTCAACCCCCACTCACACTTTCTCGCTCTCTCTCTCCGAGCCCGTGTGCACTAGAATGCTGTATATCATTAGAGGAGCAAATTAAACATTAGCGCTTCGGCTGCTGGTAGTTTGGGCTAATTGCTAATCAGCAGTAAAAGTTGCCTGGCACGGAATATTGCTTACCATAAGCTAAAGGTAATTTGCTGCTTGTGACGAGCTAGGCCGACTCGTCTGTTGTTGTCCAGAGTCCATACCTAATTACTGCCGCAGGGTGATGACAGTCATTCAATGGAGATTAAGACCGAGGCGAAAAAATGGAAATGCACCATAATACTGGAATGAGCTAGAAGTGCTTCTGTCTGCTTTTCTTTAATGCCCTAACAGAGCTCAGTTTATTAGTGAGAGAAGGATGGATACTCACATGGTAAGTCGACAGAGGAGAGGGCTAGCAACTTGGCATCAGACAGACTTCACTGTTCAGCCCCCCTCCATAGCAGGACTGCTGAGTGGTCCAGACCTGATTGGTTTTGGTCCTGACTGGTTCCTCCCACCTGGGCAGGTCCTAGTCTGGATGTGGTCTGTATCATAGATATTAGAAAGTTAGATCCCGCATTGGGCTCCAGAACGTACATACATAATGCCGACATCATGGTGGGGGCAACAATCACTGGAGGCCAATGGAGAAACAGGTGTCTGGTGTCTGTCTGATTGCTGGCAAGTGTTGCCCATAGACAGTAAGGTGTTTGCCCCCAGCAATATGGCTGCTGCATTCATGTATGCCACCTAATAGAACTCAATGGACATCTAGCTTTCTAATATCTATGGTCTGCATAAGGTGCCTTGCTAATGAGTTGTGCCTCTATGCCTCAGACCTTCTCACTAGGAACATCTTGTCCCTGCTGCTCATCAAGCACATGGCTGCTTTGATGCTATCAGAACACACTGCTTTCTCCTTCACTGCATTCCCTTTTTAAAGATGTGATGGATTCACAAATGTGATACCCACTGACTTTGTTCCATGCAAAATTAAATTTTTTCTGTCACATTTGGAAACCATTCACACCCCAATTACTGACCCCTTGCCCAGTACAGTGTTTCAATTGGCTTTGTTCTTCTGAGAGCACAAGCAGCATAATGACCAGGCATGGCTTTTCCAATGCACAGCTTCGCCCATCATTTTGCTCCATGGGCATTGAAAGGCAGGACTCAGATTAGTTTTTTTTTTTTTAAATCATAATTAATAGCCACATATCCATTTCTGCCACCTCACAGACATGTGTGTTTACTTTGATCTCCGCTCTTAAAGCTGATGGATGTGTGGACGGCCATACTGTAAGCATACGTGTACATACATACCCAAATGTGTGGACGGCCATACTGTAAGCATACGTGTACATACATACCCAAATGTGTGGACGGCCATACTGTAAGCATACGTGTACATACAAACCCAAACGGCATGCAGCTCTTTCATCCGCCCTGCTTGCTGTAACTGTAAAAAAGCGTGTGCCTTTATCTAATGTCAGACATCAAAATGTCAAACAGTGGGAAGAGAGGGGGTGTGGGGGATGTGGGTGTCTCACACCGCTGTCGAATCCCAGTACAGTCGAATCAATATGTCGTTATAGATCTTAATCACGTGAAGCGTATAATCGCCTAAAACCTATCAATTATAGAGAGGGAGATAGCTGGGGCCGCCAAATCCTGGCCTGCAGCCCCCTTCCTCCTTGGATTAGGATCTGAGATTGGGTCGGGATCATAGGAGCCGCGCCCGGCCCGGCCAGATAGCAGATTAATGACCACTCCAGGGGCAGCTGTCTCTCTGGCAGCAGTCGGGCAAAATAAATAATAAATCATTTAGGCCTGGCCTGACATAATTACCAGCTAAGAAGAGGGCTCTGGCCAGCAAGTGAAACAACAATGGCAGCAAAGGATCATAGGCTAGAGCCTGAACACTCCTGAAAGGGCACCGTTTCCCTCTATAATGCACATAAGACTCTGCTTCCAAAAGCAACATAGGAGTACAGGATCTGCAAATACAAGGAACTGCATTAGATAGATAGATAGATAGATAGATAGATAGATAGATAGATAGATAGATAGATAGATCCCCAGGGGAAATTCAAGGCCTCAGTAGCATACAGACAAGACACACACATTCACTAACAGCAGAAAAAAGTAATTAAAAGTATATAATATAAAAAACACAACTAAGCAATAAGGACAGTAGAAGATAAAGACTATACTAAATATACTAAAATACAAATTATACTAAATAACACTTAATTTAAATCAATTCTAAAAACAGTATCCACATAGTGGCATTATGTGGTCAACAGAGAGTATTTTGTGAATTCACAACAATTGCACATGATGACAGTTACTTGAAAAAACAGCTTCATAACAACAAGATGTTGTTATGAAGCTGTTTTTTCAGCTGTTATTTGTATTGTAAAATGTGATCACTGCGTTTAGGGTCTTCACCTGTTATTTTGCCATATTTACCTTAATCATACCTGTGAAAGTTGTGTATGTGCAGCAGTACAGATCTGACTGTAGAATTGAACTTCCCACAGACCTTGCCATTGTGTATCTAGCTGTAAGCAATTGTTATTCTCTCCACTAAAACATCTTGTTGTCAGCAGAGATGCAATTAATTGGACAGGCAAGTCATTTCACATGCATGTCCTTTCACCCTAAATCTGCAACCAGACGGAGCGTTTGAGAAAAAAAACTGGAAGGGCTGCACACTCATTCATAGCTATCCTGTTTTCTTGCCATTGTCTCCTCCCAGAATTCCTTTCCATTAAGAGTCACTAAATGGGAGCAGGCCATGGTTTAAAAGGGGAAATCAAATGACAGAAACAAATCTATTTATTTTTAATTTATCTCACCTCCCATACCTGCCTGGCCTCCCCCTCACAAGCCTTGGCATCTCTCCCTGCTGCCCCTCCAAATTTAAATTCAGAATTCCTAAGCGGATTTTCTCAATTTAGCCATACTTTTAATCTTTGGTGAAATGAGTGATGACTTCTTTCAATAATAATAAAAAAAACTGACAGGCTTACAGGCGCACACCGGCGGATTAGTTTCCTGTGGAGATGAGGTTTTCCTTTGTGCCGCCGTGTGTCTGTTTGATGGGGGTTTAACAGGAAGCGTTCAGGCTGAAATTGGATGCAGGCTGGGATAGTGGCTCGATGGCCAGGGTTCGATACGGACCCCACATGGTAACTCTTCCCCCGAACAGAGACGCCTCTGCTCTGTGTGCACAAACATCTAGCCTGGAATATACAAATAAACAAATTAAATGAGGAAATAACTGTGCAGAGCCCTATCTGTGTTCTTAAAATCACCAAATGCAATTCTTGCATGTTTGTAAAGATACATATGGTTTCTGTATGTACTACTTGCATGATTTTTTTATTTCAACTGTGTCATATTCTTAGCTATCAGTGTTGTTCTGCTCTACATCTGAAGTGATAGACAGGGGAAAAAAACAGAATCAGTGATGGACTTGGCTTCCTAAATAGAGCATCCTACAGGCAGTTGTCCTGGAGTGATTAATGTTCCCCATCCTGCATAGTAACAGCATGCTGCTGGGGCTCAGTGGAACTGCTTCTCTCTGGATCCAGAAAAATAAGAAATCAAGCACAGATTGCACCTCGGAGAGATGGATTTTCAATGCATGTTTGCAAACGTGTGTGTGTGTGCAATAGTAATTGGAATATTTGTGATTTTGACCTCAAGCTGTATACTGGATGGATAGCAGTTTTTGCACAGTTCATGTCGACCTATCCTAGAGTTCAATGCAAGATCAAGCCCAGTGGCGCAGGAGGGGAGCTCACCCTCAGTAGGTGCACGGTGCAGAGGCCTCCTGCTATGCTGGTCTCAGGCCACAACAGATGGACTCCGCCAGGCCCCGGCTCAGACTGTCTGAGACTCGGCCGCGGCTTCGTCAGCGCTGGGAGGGCAGCAGTCTGACCGGGCATCACTGACCACCACTCTCATCCTGCTAATCCCACCACGGGGCCTTTGTTTGCTCATTTGGCCACTTTGACACCACATTAACCCTTAAAGGTGTAGGTTTTTGAACGTTCTAAGTTCCGCAACAATTGAAGGTTCTAAAATTCTATGTTGAATTCAATGAACCCAGATATTCTTTAGAATGTTCATTTCCCAACATTCCCGTCACACCGGTGTGACGGTACTCCTTTAAGGGTTAAGGAGCTGGACTTGTCACAGAGTGGATCAAGTGACAGAGATTAGTGCTTAGTGCATATTCATATTCACACTGTTTATTTAAGAGTGTTTTTTTTTTTTTTAAAAAAAAGAGAGATAACGATTTCAAAACATGGCAATCCAATTACCTTAAATTGATACAAATTGCTGATATGAAATGAACAGGTTTAAACTTTTAAAGTCAATAAATGCAAATATGTTGGGTAATCATGATGCCGTATGTTGGATGTTAACAGGCATTAACAAACAACAAGGCTTTACCTCCAGACCCACGCCTTGTATCTCCCCCAGTAATACCCAGACTGTGCCGCCTTAAAAAAACGGTTCTGCGCATCCTTTGATGTGTGTGTACAGTTCACTTGAGCCTCCTCTAACTGCGGGCCGTGATGAATTGCCAGTATGAGCAGCTACTCTGCAGGTTTTTCGCCGGGGGGGTGGGGGGGGGGGGGGGGTATCGGTATCGGCTCCACACACTTGACCTACTTCTCATTAATGGGGATTCTGCGCGTGGAAAAGAAGCTGTTTATCTGTTGATGAAAAATATAATGACATCATTTATTTATTCAAGGACGGGCGAGCGGGCAGGCCGAGGGAGACGTCTGACCCGGCGGGGTGTCTCGCTGAGGGTGTCTGATTGGGAAGAGCTTGTTATGAAGCCGGGGGAAGTGGAAAGGTGCAGCTGGGAGAAAGGCACCGATAAGGACAAACCCTGAGACAGCCACACTGTCTGTCTCAAGGAAATCACACAGCCCTCGTGGTTTGGTGCGATTTTAATGTTTCGACGCACTGCGCGGGGGGTGGTTGGGTTTGGTGCGAAATGACCGCTGTGGACCCAGCACCGGTCAAGGATGTGTCCGCGGTCCTCGAGGTCTTCATGCTGGTGCCTGGGAAGGACTTGAGAGAGAGAGAGAGAGAGAGAGCTGGGAAGGGCGAGAGACTGCCTACCTACACAAACCTGTCGTGGGTGACTGCGTGCCGAGTGTGGGTGACTGCGTGCCGAGCGTGCGTGATTAGAGCAAGACCGACTCACAAGGTGTGCCCAACTTCAAAGAGAATTATTCAGGTCCCTCCTTTATTTGATTACGGCCAGTCCTCTGACCTCCCTGTGCCTGGGACCACAATGCATTTCACCAATTAGCTCTGGCACCTGGATGCAATTGATATGTTGTCCGAAGTCCAGAAGTGGTGTGGAATACATAATGGTTGCATCTTAATCCGCCAATTATTCAATAACGCATAAATATTTGAGCTCTATACCTTTAACCATCATATTGGATTTTTTATAAGATGTGTGGACATTATGTACAAGGTCTGTGTATAGATTTAGTTTTTTTTTTGGATGAGAACAGAGATGTGTCAAATAAATATTTCAGGTTGGTCTCCACATCTATCCCCATCTTACCTCTTATTCCACCCCTCTCATTTACTATTTGAAGCAACTATTAGTGTTTTAACACCACAGGAAAGCGCCTTCATTGAAATGCAATAAAACTGCACAGAAAAGCCAAAGTTAACTAATGGGCTCAAATTTTCAAACGAATGCGAGATTAAAGTCAATTGAATCTCCCATTGGGTTTTGACTGAAACCCTTTGAAAAGGAGCCCCATAGTGGGTTTGTGAAATGAAAAATAGGGCTTGTTCTGAAATATTAATAACATTTTATACCCTCATTATGGCAAGCAATAACGTTTGTTGAGAAACTTACTTTAGCTGCTACCTTGGGGTGATTTACACATTTCCTTGATTGGATTGAAGCAGGTGAAGGGAGTGTGTGCCCCAAGCACACCATAAAAACCCACAAACATTTGCTCAGCAAATGTAACCCATTTAAAAATCAGAGAAAATTATATAATTTCAAATAGGACACGTCCATATTTGATTTACACCTCACAAATCAAATGCCTGACCCTCTTTCCCAAGTTACATAGAATGAATGGGTTTGGTCAAGCGGGAGGCCATATTTACCCAATTACTAATATACGTACAAAAGTTGGCAGGGCATTTTACCTCCTCAGCAGAAATACCCAGACATTGTGCTGTTACTACTTCAGGGACAGACATCGCACATAAACTGGTCTGACCTAATTTTCTGGACTAAATATGATGGAGTTAATATTTTACACTACACGTATCCACTTCAGTGTGCAGGAAGCGTGCAAGACGAGCACATTTCTCACTGAATGTCAAGGGCAGTAATAACAAAGTTGCATTTGCTCCTCTCCCTTGTCCCCCTTCCTCCTTTTGGGAATTTTTTTTTGTATGTGGAAAAGCGCACAGATTGCAAACACAAAGAAAGGAGCAGAAACTCAGAGGAGTGACAGCAAGGAAGGTTTTCAAACTCCCCTCTCTCTCTCTTTCTCTCTCTCTGTCTCTCTCTTTCTCTCTCTCTCCTCCACCCGTGATGGGGTAGAAGTCATTAAAAACATCACTGCAGGCCTAATTAAGACGGGACATCTGGTCTCTCCTCACAGAACGGATCGCAGCCGAGTACAAATAATTCCTCCATGACAAGTTGAGAGGTGTCATACATATCACTGATCGTCAATCAACAGGGGACTTGGAGAGCTCCTTCATCGTTAACGAGCAAGTGCTTTGTTTTCACTTTATTGGAGGAAAATATTTCCACAAATTTTTAAAAAGGTAGAGGAGCAGTATGTCTTCTGTCATTTTCCAAGTCCCCTTTTATGTTGTTGCCAATTAGTTGGTGTAAACTTTAAGTTGTCTTTGACAATGATTATATTTTTTAATAAGGATATTCATCTGCTGGTCAACACCCAGTTTGTCTTAAGGTTGATCTAATTTGAGTATTCTTAGTTTAATTTGAGCTAGTACTACTTTATTTGCTACTTCATTTACAAGTAAACATCAAAACAGCCTGCAGGTCTGCAGGTTGGCCATTCAGTAAACTCAACCAACCATTACTGTTTCAAAACAGTACTGTTTCAGCAACATTCAGATTGGACTCACCAAATTCAAATGCAGGTTTTTAGAAACAATGACCTCAGATTTTGACCTGGTGCAAAATGGCTGCTTCACTCCTTGGGAAGACCCACTCTGCGAGTGAACAAAATAATTTGTGATTAGGAAGAAAAAGAGACTCCATCAGTAACTGAAGGAGCTATGCATGAAAATAATTGGGGCCCAAGGGGTGATATTTGTTCTCCTGAAATAATAATTATTCTTATGGACTTTTTGTGTGCAAACATTCAAACACAGGGGGAAAGTAAAGTCATTATTTCCTGGGCTTGGCAAGCATACATTTCAGCAATGTTGCTTACTAAATTGTTTAGCAAATCTGGGGATTATGCCTTGCATTCTTAATCATAGTAATGTTGACCTTACAGTATATAAAGACAATATAGTTTACAGTATATAGTATGCAGAGTGTTCCTCAAGACTGATTCTGGGCATTTAACATCTAAGCCATATTTTTTTTTACAGACAATAGATAGATGGATGTATGAAAAAGTTCTTATTGGCTCTTAAATAAGGCAATTTCTATGTAAATCGCCAATAAAGCAGAACTTTGACAAATGCCCACTGCCCCTCCCCTTCTTATTGACACGGACTATTCAGAAATCGTTTAACGCCTTGATAGTGGCCGTCCTACTGCTGCAGGTTACTATTTACCTTTCCACTCTTTTGATTTTCTCTGTGATATTAAGCCATCTTTAGACACTGCTGAAACCACCCAGCTCTCTGATGATTTCTTTCACGTACAGATCTAGGATGTACTGCACTGTAACTGTGAATTGTAATACCAAGTCGTCATATCATCTTCAAATGTAATTCGCTTTATACGCAGGCAGACTATTGATGCAAGCTTAATAACCAATAATGTTAGTCCTAAACTTTCATAATATGTGACCTGTATTATGAGGACATAGTGGTTTTTGTGGACATTTTCTGTGTGTTGGTATTGAACTGTAGACCCCAATTAGATCTCTTCTATTATATCTCACTGTTTGCTGCAGGTTACATCAACATTTATGTGAACTTAGTAGTTAAGAATAATTAACTTTACAGTAACACAATAAGCAGAATGGTTTGATTTAATATTTTACACCTTCTTGTATTTTATACATTTTTGGTGTCATGTTTTCTTTGTGTTGCTAGTTCAAAAGTTATATTCTTAGAAACAAAGAATACATTTATTTTTTTCATTTATATTATTTATATTTTATTTAATTGTATGATTTTTATCAACAACAACACAACACAACACAACACAACACAACACAACACCTAAGAAGTACTGACAGTTGAGGGCTTGCTTATACTCCAAATAAACAATCTGTTGTCTTATTGTGAATTCAACTTAACCACAGAAGGACGTGACAAACACAATCTGAGTCTAACACAGCTACAATACCCACAGAAGTGATGTGGGCCCAGCTGTGACGTCAACTTGCATTGTGATTAAAGTGATTAAAAAACAACTGCCGTGTATCCTGTGAGACCCACTTTGAGCCAAACACAAAACTCCCCCGACACTCACCTTTCGAGGCCATTTGGGTTGACACCTGTAAAATGGGGGCCATGCTATACTGAAACATCTTTTTGATTACTGATTGTCTGGTGTGTTCCACCCAAACACTTAAAGGGGAAATCCGGCGAGTTTTCACATAGATCTCTATTTCTCGAGGTCACCAAGTACTGTCGGTACGGAAAAACAAAACAATCGGTTTTACCTAGCTCGAGTTGCTACAGCCAGCAGCTAACGCAGCCAGGCAGCTACAGCTCCACACTCTTGGGGCATGTCCGTGAGCCCCCCTGTACATGCCCCCAGAGTGTAGCGCTGTAGCTGCCTGACTCGCTGGATTTCTCCTTTCTGACATATGGAAACATACAAGTGATATTTTATGATATTTTCTGATGTCCTAGTTACTGGCACATGATCCAACTTACATTGCATGTATGAAATCTGGATGATGTTGTTTCCTGTATATATCGCTGCTGTCGGGTGGAAACCTCGTAACTCCATATTTGTTGCGGGTTTTTTGATGATGCAATGTTGAAATATTTTCATAAAACAATAATTGTTTTACAATTTCCTGAAAATTAATTGAATTGGACATACAAGGTTTCCACCCGACAGCAGCGATACTTACATTGTGGTGATATTTACAGTCTGTGGCAGGTTTTGGCAGTTTGTGTATCTTCAGCCTACAAGTCAAAAGAGAAAGGGACCTGTGACAGTAAATTATTAAACATATTCACTGACAGGTTCCAAAACTCCATTTACACATAACCTTATGAAGGGCCAAACTTTGTGAAACCTGCCAAGTTATAAACCTCTGTACATGTTGCTTTTTTATTATGCCAACAGAAGTGTAGTAAAGATTTAATTCATTCACCATTCATTCAGTTCATCACACTAAGCCATTGAAATGTTTTCTACATGCATGCAGTCTTTCAAATACCAGTTTGAAATCTGACCTTCAGGAGCAAATGAGGTGAAAAGCACCTTAACCCTTAATATCCTGTCATAATAAGAATGCCATTCTGTTTGGAAATCAATGATTAGAATCCCAAGGTAGCTGGAGCTTCTCTGAAAAGATGGCAATGAACTGTATAAAATCTTTGAGAGCCATCTTTTTATTGACAGTAAAAAGTCAGCACCCCCACGAAACTCAATTTATCTCGTTCAATTTTTCACATCACAACAGATACATACAAGCTAGAAATGGCTGAAACATCACTAAAATCTATAATCACTAATAAAGGGGATTTTACTGAGCCAAATGTTTATCCAGTCTGATATTTTAGACCCATTTCATACATCTGTCCACTTAAAAGACTTAAAAGAGCTAACTAACTATTGCCAACATAGACATAATGACATACTGTAGGAACTTTAACCTCAGACATTCGAATCTTCATTGTAGGTGCTGGATTGTTAAAGAGCCATAACATTGGAAACTGTGTTTATCCAGTGCTTATTACTGGTAAAGTATGTAGAAGAGGGTTCAGTTTACCATGAGATCCACATTCAAATGTGAAGAAACATTGAATCCTCTATTGAGGTGGCCACTCGTCAACTTAGTCAGAAAAAGCGTTTTTGTATGTTTTGATATGAAATGTGGTTAGAATTACGGTAGTACTTTGATCATGTAGCTAAGATTGCTGTTCCCAGAGGGACCACACATATATGATTTTACTGCTAACCATACTATAAGATAAAGGTTCCTCCAGTTCAAATCAATGTCAGTGTCAGTCTTTAAACACAGAGGGCAACATGCAAACAAATGATGATCAATTAACTCAGCGATAAGGGTTGACAATGTGATATTTGTATGGCTAGTGCTCTAACTAGTGTGGTTTTGAAATGGCAGCTAAAAACTGTTAGCTTAGCAACAATGAGATTTCTGTGCTTGAATAACAGAGAAAAAGACGGGGAAGTGGTTCATACTGTGGTGTTTCCAAGCAGATGTCTTGTTTAAGCGCATCCACTGAAAGCTAAGCTAATGGAATTCTGTGTGGTGGGCTGTCTGGCGTATTCTGATCACTAGAAGATTGCACTATTGACCAAATGTCAGCCACAGAGCGATGCGATGATTGAATAAAAGAGTATACATAATCGAAGCTGAGAACTCTGCCAGGGCTGCCTTCTGTTACTTCTCTAACAACACCCTGGGAAATTCTGAAAATCATTACTACTCCCTTACCACACAAAAGCACCCACCCACTATCACTCCACTCCACCCTACGCACACCACACACACACACACACACACACATCCTCTATCTCTCTTGCTGTCACCCTTTCATTCATACTTATGTATAGCTCTTCAAGTCATTTGGATTTTTCTTAATAAGTGATTTTCTAAGAAACTATAAACCAGTAGTAACAACATACCCTCAACACCACACCCTCACACACACACACACACACACACACACACTCATACACACGCACACCTGAGTCCCACATGACTCAACCAACTGGTCAATGAATGGATCTTGGCCAGTGTTGCACCATTGTCTGATGAAATATTTGAGCCTCTGATTAATCTGCTATCAGTTGCTGAGGAGTGAGATGTGAGGGCGATGACTGAGCACCTGCCCAGCCTTCAGAAAGCAATTTAAGCCCCAGGATATTTAGATCTGCGCTACAAACCGATTGGTTATTCAGTGTGAGGGAGGAGGGGACGTACCCCTGGGGACCATGCCCTCGGAACATAACTCACACACCTGAGTGGACCAGCCAGGCTATGGATGAGATTTTCATTGGGAATAGAAAAGCCCAAAGGAGTCTGTCTGCAGTAATACTACTGTCTGAAATATGCCTCCTTGGCACATGAGGTGTGCTAACATGGTAATGATAGACTTTAATCTATGAGATAATCCCTGAGAAATCTCCGCAGATGTGGGTTTTATTTGCCGCTAATCTTTGCAAAAAGTTTTATCTTTTTTTTAAATGAATGACTCTCTTGTTGAACTTAAAGTAGGAAAAGTCACAACAGAAAAAAAAACTTATCTTGGATGAGTGTCTGCCTGTGCTTAATTAGCTCCAGAGAAGCAACATGCTGTCCTTCTAGCAGTTGTTTTGATTGTATCGACTACAGACACGCATCATTAATGTACAACCAATTCTTTGGAAGACATATGGTGCAGGTTATGTACCTATGTAAAAAACAACATGCAGAGCTGGATGAAGACCAAAATGGAGAGCTTAGGCATTTACTGGAGAGGAGCATCCTATGCTGAACTCTGACCCAAGCAGAACTGATTGGATTCCTTTTTATCAGAGGGCTCTGATGAAGGCTAAGGATCCTGTCTGAATTACCTTGAGAAGAGGCCAGCCCCATCTGTTCTATGGCAGGACCCCCTCCAGCAATCGCTGATATCACTGAGCATGATTAGCTGGCGAAAAAAGGCTTGGGTAATGGACCCTTACCAGCTCATTTGTTTAAAGCAATTATTCTGAGGCGACACATTTCTCAAGTTGAGCATTTCCTACACAAAAGAAAAGGATTGTTGTAATGTTTGGTAAGAGTTGAATTTGGTAGTGGGAGCTTGGGAAAACAAGAAAACAGAAGTCATTTCCCTCTGGCCAAGTGGAGACCAATAAACAAATGGGGTATGTACTTCAGTGTCGAGGTGAGCCATCTGGCTGGATTTCCATATGCTGAGTCCTGACAGTCCATTTTCTGTGTAAAAAAACCTGCAAAAACAATCTTCAGAGGAAAAGAGAAAAACATACTGCATCAACAAAAGACTGCTCTTAAAGGCCCAACGCCTCAAACCAAAATGGACTCTAAAGGCCCTATCTTACACCCGGCACAACGTCGCGCCAAGCGTGACCAGTGGCATTGGGCTCATACAATTAGGGCGGGCACGTGCCCCCCACCCAAAATCACAAGATTTTTTTTTCTAAAGTGGCGCTTCATTTCAACGCATTGCGAATCAGACCGCAGTTAACCTGTCATCCACTCATCTCTCTCTTGGGTCTACCTATAGGCTGCATTCAGGTTTTTGAGAGCTGGTGCTGATTCTGAACTGCTATTGGCTCAGCTGTTCAATAGGCGAGACAGTGACTTTGGCAATGACAGTGACTTCGGCAAAGCAGGTAGGGAGGCAGACAGCGCGATGCAGAGAAGTGGTAGCATAGGTATAGGTAACAACAGTACCAACCAAGAGTGCTCTATCCCCCTTAATTAGTTTGATAGAGAGAGATTGACTCCCTAAATTGAGATTATGGATAAATATTTGACAAACATGAATTAGTTAGTTACATTAAATTAGTCCAGAGTAGCCTAATCACAATTGTGTGCATTAAGCTCATAGGCTTTGTCAGGAATAACAATGGAAAGCTGACTGTGGTGTCAGAGTGTCTTAAGTAGTCCTAAGACAACAACTGGAAATGGAATATTATCCAAGATCATTATGAACTGTATGCTAACACTGCAAGTAGCATAGCAGCCATCCAATGTAAACACTTTGAAATTAGGCTAGTGTCTCCTTGTGGATTTAGCTTAACATACATACCGGTAAACAGAAAAAAAACTCTCACGTTTGCCTGAAGGGTGTACACTACAAAATATAATATAGGACACAGTAAGCTAGTAAAGCAAGTTTAGTGGAATCCTGGTGTTGCATACACGGTCTAGCGCAAGCAGATTCCTTCATATGTGCTGACTGTTAAAATACCAATGCACTGTTTGATGTTGCGTTCCTTGCTCTTAAAGGGAATAACAAATGTCACTCTCATTGGTTTAATGAATGTTATGCCCAAAACACATCCATGACTGATTAAGAAGAACAACTTTTTTGAACAATGTGCCTGGTGTCTGGTAAATGTTTTACGCTGTCAAGATAGCGATTTTGGACTGGCCACACCCTAAATGTATTTAAACCATCCACTTCACACTGTGAGTTTCAGATCGTTAAAATACAGCCCTAAATGTTTCTAAAACGCTTTAAAGACAATGTCATGTCTGTAACACTATGGCATACACATGGATGACCACAGCTGATATCTCATACACAAAATGTGGTGGCTTAAAGCTTGATTCTGCCAACAATAATAATGATGCAGATACACTGTATAACCTGTACTTCTCAGGATGACTCTGTTTCACGCTCTGTTATTTTGTTTTGTGAGTCAAATGCTGGTTCCAATATAGCTATGTTTTGTGAAGTTCCATCATGCAAACTATCTTCAGAAGTTAGTAGGGGAGACAGTCATGATCACAGATGTAACCTGTTTGTGTCATTCCCAAATATATACTGATCTAAGATGTGCTTGTGAACAATGACATTGTCTTCAGTAACTCCTAGCTAAAAGTTTGGCAGAACATGCTGAAAGAACATCAGATCCCTTGCCTCTTGCTAACTCCTGTTTCATCTTGTCGTTTCGGCGAGGAGTACATTTGAGACTGGAGCTCAGCTGGGCTAAAAAGAAAGCTCAGACTGGGAAAATATCACAAATGGCTGCGATGGATGACAGCCCCATTGTGTCAGGAAACCCAGATCTTCACACACTCATCACTTCATGAGTCTTTGCTCAGCCAATGTGCCGATCCTCTCAATATAGACAATGCCGACTTCGTCTCCCCAACCATTACCTCCCATGTGACTTGAAGAAGGATGAGAAGTAAACTTCTAATCTCAAGCTTAGTTGGTGTAAGTACACGCGACATTTCATAAGATTTTAAGATGGTTATGCTCTCCCATTTCCCTCGTTTTTTTTTTTCTATACCTGTTCAGACTAGTGCTGTGCCATTCACATATCAGACAATGCATGAGTGATGTAATATTGCGGACCGGCAGCTCCAGTAATACAGTCTAAGGTATAAGTCTGCTGCAATTTAAAACTGCTTATCCGGGCTGAATCCAGATGGGAAATCATTCCCAAACACTTTTCTTTCATAAGCGCCGGTCAGGGCTTAGCCCAGCTCTGTTTATCCCCCACGCTGTGGATGGGCAAATCGCTTTCAATAAAAAGGCCCAAGAGCCAATGAGCAGTGTACCAACCATGAGAGTGGCCTGTTACTGATGGGGCCTCAACTTCAGATGGCATTCCTGTCTAATCTCTTTTCCACCCTCATGATGAAGTCATGCCTCCAGCATCGCATAGCCTTAGTTTGGAAAATGAGGAAGCTTGCACAAGCAATTGCATTTTCTTTTTGCAGTCACAAAACAACACTTAGGTAGTGTCATCTGTTCAGGCAGTGCAGCCTTTTTACTGGCCTGTCAAATGTTGTGATCTTCCTATCTGTGTGACAACAGAAAATCCACGAAGCTTTTAAGCACCTCACACGCAGCGAATACTTAAGAGGGCCAAAGCGAGTGTTCCCTTTGGAAGAGAAAAAGCGCTTGCTTGCGAAGAAGTCACGTCACAACCGTCACAACTACAATGAAGCGTGATGTGAGAGACGTGGCGCTCTGCGTGCCCGTCCCTTGGAGAATGGGATCTGTTGTGATCACGAGGGGATTAGCTAACTATTCCACTGGGTCTCCACACTAGCAGAGAGAGAGAGCAGCCAATTAAAACATGAAGGCAGGGGGCTTATGCTCCTTGCAAAAAAGGCACGAGTGAGATGCAGAGAATTGCAGCTTGCTATGCGCCATGTATCCACTCAGGTTTTCTTAGCTGTGTTCTGTCTGAAACTAGGGTGGGAGCCCATCTTCTGAGGTGCTTTGAACCCAAAAGAATTGTAAACTACATTCCTGATGCACTGCTTTGCAGGGGAGCAGATTTCCATCAAACTCGTTCTGGTTACAACATCAGCCACAAAGTGACAAAGGCATCGCATCTGCATGATGTTTACCAATTCAGCATCTGTTGTTCCTCGTCTGCTTTTCCAGTGAGGACAGAATCATGCAACCATAGAAATACAGGGCCATGCATGACTTGCATGACATACACTCAGGCACTCTAACAATTTGCAGTTATATTGTCATCCTGGCTTCAACTGTCAGAATATGTGCCGTACAAACTAGACACTATTAGCAAGGCATACAGAATGAGCTGTAGAGCTTCTTTAGCATGTTGCAGTATCTCTTTTTTGAACCGTAGGCAAATGTGAGAGAGGTTGCTGAGAAATGCTTCTTAGTGACAGCTATGCAACAATAGCCATGATTTCAATACCAGGACTCAGTGGAAGAGTGACAGTTGCACCAGCCTCTGTGAAACACAGCGATTAGCCATCTTAATTAGCTGTCGTCTTCATTGCTTGCCTTCCCTGGCAGATGGAGAGTTTCTCTGGAAGGATCGATCCCTGCTAGATGCAGCCCACCCACAGTTGTCCTTGTAATCTCTCCATTCCAAACTTTTTTGGGGGCCAAAGATGGCTTGTTAACGGCCATTCTGCCTCTTTTTACAAAACCTACACATAGCAAATATATATTTCATTACAGCTTTTAAGATATACCACCATATGGCTATGGCATTAAATCCACAGGGATGTCATTAACAGCAAATATCTTAAGAAACTCTTAAAATCATTTTTTTATTAAATAAATAAATAATTGCAATGTATGAATGTGTAATAACAATGTAGTACATTTAATAGGTTTGACTTTAAAGCATGCCAATTCATTTTAATTCTTAATACACCTGGAGACTGTTTGTTATCTCTTGATTATAGCTAATAGGCTAGTCTTTAAAGAAAGAGCAGGTTGTGGTGCATTAAATTATTTTCAGGGCCCTGTCTGCAAACACTCTAGAAAGCATTGCCTGAACACCAAGATCATGCTCCAGGTGTAAAAGTCAATAGGAATTACACACAAAATGTTCTGTGATAGCTTTACAGCATACCTCTGAGGCCTTCCACTGTGAATCAGAATTCCACCTTTGTCATTCCTCTCACCCTAATGACACATTTAGCAGGCTGGAGGGGCAAAAATGTTACTTCTCAAGGCCCTAATGTCCTTCCTGTGAAAGGTGTCTGTTAGCACACTTTTGAGGAATTGTTCCACATCAGACTGTAATGGGGCCATTGTGTGCCCAGTCTGCAAAGGCTTTTAGCATTAGCGAGTGCCTAACACCTCCTAAATGTATGAGTCAATTAGGGAGCAGTGGGGAGAGAATAGGCCACTATTTAATGACAAAGCCAGAGAGCCAGAGAGAGAGAGAGAGAGAAAGAACGAGGGAGAAAGAGAAAGAGAGAAAGAAAGAAAGAGGGAGAGAGGGAGGAGGAGAAGGTAGAAGGACACCTTGTGAACAGAGTGAGGTCTGCAGCAGAACTACACCAGCTCAAGACGGAGACTGACAAGGCTAATACAATTATGATGACTGACACACAAGGAAGTAGAGGAACCGCCAGGAGATCATGAGGCTCATTATTGATGTCCATGTGCATGCTTCTCCTTGTCTGTTAGCAGATGCACATACGGTATGCCCTCAGCATTCAAACGCATCAAGGTGCAGCTGTTAAAGTACGCAGGGACAGTATAGAGTTCCCTGCAGCGTCATGCTAAAATGTAATTTTACAACGCCTGTTTACATGAATGGGCCCAAGGGCTCAGTTTGATGAAAAATGCCTGACACTCTGCGTCCTTGTCCTCTTAGTGATGCAGGAGCGGGACTATGATGATGCCATGGAGAGAAGGGCATTTGTAAACGATGGCTTTACCTTGCAATGAATAAATAGACACCCTTGTCCAATAAC